>NC_060049.1:6997211-7305053 GCF_905333055.1 Maniola jurtina | reverse complement strand
CCACGCCCGATTTGAAACCAGGACCTTCCGAATAGAAGGCCGACGATGTCTTAACCACTGAGCCATCACCTTAGTTAGCAGCATCGCTTTATGATTTGTATCAAAGTAGTATAATTTAGCGACAAAATAGTTATTCACCGTTCTATTGTTTGAATAGGAAGGTTGGATCTCAATTAAATTGATTCAGAACTTGGAAACACCTCCCGAATCCGACCGTTTTCGTGAGTCCTTTGATGGGGTTTGAATTATACATGCAAAACGGATGAGCGCCCGTTCCGAGCGCTGATTGTGGGAACGTAAGCTAATGTGTAGTACGGTTCATTCGCTATTGTTCGCACGTAGCATTGTCTCTAATGGCTAATTTAAGTTAGCCCCATTTCTTTTACACGTGTGACTTTATTTTATGACTATCATAGATTTGAGGTACACATACAAATGTTATTTTGATTAACTATAACTAGATGATGCCCGCGGCTTCGTCTGAATGTATGAAATAATCATCCAAACCTGCGCGACCGACGCGACTACGAAGCAGGAACGTCAGCTGCGCGGCGGTCGCCTCACACGATATAATGGCTACCTACGCGACTAAAAGAGTTACCTACGCGTGTATGTGCACGTACATATTCGCGACATACTGCGTTCGTGACTGTGTGGCTTTAGGTTTTTTGAATATCACGTGAAAACGGTTTCATTTTTCGGGATAAAACTAGCCTGTCAATCTCCAGTTGTCCGATCACGACCACTTTCCGACGGATGTGACAAGAATATTTACGAGTAATCGTATGTGACAACGACTGAAGAGTATGCACGACGCGGTTCTCTATATTTTCATACGCTGATTATATTATTATAATGTATTTTTTATAGATTATGAAGTGACTAAGAATACCTTTTAGAAATAAAAATGAAATAAAACAGCAACCGCACTGTCAAGTGGCTATTTTACGTACAAATGCATTCAACGTTTCGTTTGTTACAACACTCGTGTCGTCGACTGTC
Organism: Maniola jurtina; assembly: GCF_905333055.1. NCBI lineage: Eukaryota > Metazoa > Arthropoda > Insecta > Lepidoptera > Nymphalidae > Maniola > Maniola jurtina. The sequence continues at coordinate 7,304,051 of NC_060049.1, read as the reverse complement.
GTTGGCTGTTGCGACTGCGAGTGTCCGAGTGATGTGACGGGGACTGGAGGCGACGCGGTGAATCATTTATTACCACGGTTGGCTATGATTTAACTGTATAGGCTGTACCGTCAGTAAATCGTTTAGGCGTAGAAAATATGCGGGATATTTTATCTTTAAATAATACATTGACAACAGTGTTCACAGAATATATCTGAAACTAAAACATGTGACGTCCAATGGAAAAAACTACAAGAAGGTCTTGTAACATCTAGGATTTTTGAAAAAATAACTGCTCAGTTATAAAAAAATTGCGTCATGGTCGATGGAGCAGAGGTTTTCTGATGTAGGAACTGCGAGTCTTGCTGCCTGAAGCGACCTCCAGCCAGGGTTGGTATAATTTTAAACAAATGTTTAAATCAAGTTGTAAGCATTTTTAAAAAATAAAAAACCGGCCAAGACATATACTTTTTATCAACCTTCAAAAGAAAGACATCAGTTTGATTTTTAATTACCTAAATCCCGAAATCTCATACGGACGGAGTTTGCGGTATTAGGTACATAGTAATAGTATAGCATTACAATAAAAATATTGAAAAATTGATAAAAACCAATTATAAAAATAACTTCAAGAGCACGAGACTTGAGTTCGCACTGTTGCAATTTGGGGTGAAATGTTGTTATTGCTTTTATATTAATTTATGGCATACCAGCCGAGATAAGAATGTGTTGCTTATAGCCATAAACGTTTCATAACAAGTTTCGGTTACCACATTTTAACACTGCAGAATGTACCTAAAGCTAGCAATTTTAATTAATATAATTACCTTTAAAAATAAACGAGGCACATAATAAATTAAAAAATTTATTTTATGGATTCTTACTTTAGTTTATTACTCGTAGTTACCAGTTTTTATTAGAACTTAGAATATTCTTTGAATTGCACTAGCACTACACTCTCACTATCATCATCATGATCAACCATCGCCGACTCACTACAGAGCACAGGTCTCCTCTCAGGGTGAGAAGTGTTTTGGCCATAGTCTACCACGGCTAAGTGCCGGTTGGCACTTGGCAGACTTCACACACATTTGAGAACATTATAGAGAACTCTCAGGCATGCAGATTTCAACCTTTTCAACACGATGTTTTCCTTCATCGTAAAAGCAAAAGCAAGTGATATTTAACTGCTTAAAACACGTATAGCTCCGAAACTTGCGTTGCGTACCCCGGGTCGAACCCCCGACGACGTCCCGAATAAGAAACGGACGTATAACCACTAGGCTATCACCACTTTTTTTCTCTCACTATACAACAGGTACACTAATACAACAATAATAGGTATAACATCAAATTGCAATGAAATGGAAAAAAAATAAGGAAGTTTTAGTAATAAATAATGACTCCATATTTATAACACCCCCGACAAGTGAAGATTACAGTAACCAGAAAAGAGCTGATAACTTTCAAACGGCTGAACCGATTTTCTTTGATTATAGCTAAGAACACTCTCGATCAAGCCAACTTTCAAACAAAAAAAAAAACTAAATTAAAATCGGTTCATTAGTTTAGGAGCAACGACGCCACAGACAGATACACATATACACACGTCAAACTTATAACACCCCTCTTTTTGGGTTAAAAAGATGTAAAATAAAAAAAAAATACAATAATTACAACGAAAGTGACATAGTATCAGTTGTCACGTTATTGAGACAAATATTGCGGTTGACTGATTACTTAATAATGTTACACATTTTGTTTTCAAAATGCTACATACGAATTTATCATGTTGACACTGCGTCCGTGTGTCATCGACGTGACAACCCGTTGCCGACAACACACAATCATTTATTATTCACCCAAGTTACCTATCCCAAAATGTGTTGCTCGAACTTTCAGTAGTTTTTTTTAGAAAAAGAAACAAGCCGTAATCAAAAAATTAAAAATCTAATAGGTACCCGACTGCGATCGTCTTAATAAACGCTGAGATATTGGAGTAAAATTGTTTTTCTGTCGTCGTTAAAATTATTTTAACGTTGTTGTACACTTATATCTATGAGTTCAGAATTTTCTCCTCTTTCATTTGACATCCCACTCTATACGATAGCAAAAAAAAAAATATTATTAGTATATTAATATAATAATAGATCCGTCAGTCAGTCACCTTTTTCTTTCATACAACCATAGATATGTCATACAACATAGTAATGTTGTAGATAAGGAGTGTAATGTTTTCTTATTTTTTATTTTTATTATCTGATTATTTTTCATAAAATATTACACTCCCATTTTAATATTTTAATATTTCTAAAGTGCACACTACAGGGTACTTAATGCAATGTAACCTATTTAAATATATTATTTAGTTAGTCATATGACTTACAGTAGAACTAATAACAATCATAAATCTAAGAAATTGTCTGGTGCAAATTGCAATATAGTGCAGAATTACTGTACATATTTTATTATTAGGACGCATTACACTACAAACCACTAACATCATCCTTACGCCACAGTAGGTAGTATCAGTAGTATTATGTATATTGTAAAATATTAACAAGAGTTTAGATATTAAAATTTTTACGAACTAGCGTGACATAATAAACTTAAAAAAATTGTAATTATAACATTTTACATAACACTTTGTATAGAAGAATTCGAAACTTTTCAATGTATTATTATTAACGACGACGCGACGAGTTCTTTAGCCTGAATTGTATAGTAAGACGCTACATCGCACTTTATTCTATACAACCTTTTTCCTGCGACGTCGTTCGCGTAATTTATAGCCTATAACACTCGGGCATAATGTAGCTATCTACTAGTGAAAGAATCTTCTAAATCGGATTATAAGTTCCGGAGATTACCTCCTACATCCAAACTTAGGTACATTTCTTTATTAACCGCCGACCCAAAAAGAGAGGTGTTATAAATTTGACGTGTGTATCTATGTATCTGACTGTGGCATCATAGCTCCTTAACTCATGAACCGATTTAAATTTAGTTTTTTTTGTTTGAAAGGTGGCTTGATCGAGAGTGTTCTTAGCTGTTATCCGAGAAAATCGGTTCAGCCATTTGAAAGTTATTAGCTTTTGTCTTGTCTTGTCGGTTGTTATAAATTATTAATTTACACTTGTAACATTAGTGTAGATAGGCGGTACTAGGAATATCACGTAATTTCGCGATCCAAGTTAATTCGCCTGCAGAATTCGCGTCTGTTTTTAAATCGTACGATATTTTCTGTTGCTGCGGACATAAAAGTTTATTGGTATTGTTTTCGACTGAATAAACTTTTATAACGTGAGGAGAGTAGGCACCACTCTCTCTCTGCGTCGTATTCCTTATTGCTGAAAATCTCCGTCCATAAACCACAGAATGGTAGGAGATAACGACCTGCTTAGCTAAGTGGTGAGCGCTGTGGCACATTCTGGTCTTATAAGTGAGAGGTTCCGGGTTCGATTTCTGACAGAGGCAATTTTTTCCCCGGCAGGGAATAGAATTCAAACCTCCCACTTAAAAACCACACTTTGCACCAGGGAGGCTGTCAAAAAAATTGACATATGTATCTGTGTATCTGTCTGTGTCATCGTAGCTCCTAAACTAATGAACCGATTTTAATTTAGTTTTTTTTGTTTGTTTGAAAGGTGGCTTGATCGAGAGTGTTCTTAGCTAGAATTCAAGAAAATCGGTTCAGCCGTTTGAAAGTTATCAGCTCTTTTCTAGTTACTGTAACCTCCACTTGTCAGGGGTGTTATATATTTTTAATTTACACTTGTTTGTAATATGTAAAATGTTGACTTATGAATTGTCTAAGGTTATTCTTATTCCATTAATTACGGTTTAAAAAATATGCACAGCTGTAAGGCACATACTTCTTGGACGTACACACAACCCAGTTTAATTATTCTCAGTACACGATAATGTTACAATGTAAGCAACTAACATTGGAATGTTTAATTAATAGATAAAAACTAGTAACATCTCAATAATTGTAGGATATAATTAAAAACCATAAACATACTTGTTTCTAAGAAGAACTTGTTTCGCTTAGGAGCTAAATAACCTATCCAACATTACGGTTTTGCCATAAAAGTTAACATTAGTAAGGGATGCTAAGTACAGATAATCAAGCAAATAAATAATTAAATATCAAATAAGTTAATAAGTTTAGAATTATTTGTCACTAGAGGATGCCCGCGGCTTCGCCCGCGTGGATTTCGGTTTTTAAAATCCCGTGGGAACTCTTTGAGTTTCCGGGATAAAAAGTAGCCTATGTCCTTCCCCGGGATGTATCCCATGTCTGTACCAAATTTTATTCAAATCGGTTCAGCGGTTGGGCCGTGAAAACGTAGCAGACAGACAGACAGACACACTTTCGCATTTATAATATTAGTATGGATTATCGTCAGATCTGTATCGCCGACGCCGGCCCACTAGTGAGTACGGATCTCCTCTCAGAATGAGAAGGGTTTAGGCCACGCTAGCTGAGGGCGGATTGGCAGACTTCACACATCTTTGAGAACATTATGGATAACTTTGAGGGATGCAGGTTTAGATGTTTTCCTTCACCGTTAAAGCAACAAAATATATTTAATTGCTTAAAACGCACATATCAGCAAAAAGTTAGAGGTGCATGCCCGGGATCGAACTCGCGACCTCCCGAATAGCAGACCATCTTTACCACCGCTCAACTATAACAAATGATTAATATTTATACATTTAAGCACAAAAGAATACAGTTTTTGTCGAAATAATATCCAAGGGAAAAGCGACGATACTAAATAAATTTTATTTTTTTCGTCGGAAACGAAAAATACGTTAATTTCGATATCATTTTTAAAGCGGGAAATGTGACATGGCATGGAAAATGAAAACATTCGAGTGTGAGTTTATCGTTAATACGCAGAACACGTATAAATAAAATTAAACAAGAGATCATACAATTAGCTATTCTTCCATTTCGAATAAAAAGAAAAAAAAACTGACATTCTACGTGAAACAGAATTAATAATAATCTAACTAATATTATAAACAGGTAAAGTTTGTAAGTTTGTTTATAGGGGGTAATCTCTGGAACTACTGAACCAATTTTAAAAACTCTTTCACTAGTAGAAAGCTACATTATTTCTGAGTAACATAGGCTACACGAAAATTGTAATAAGCTACACGTGCGAAGCCGGGCCGGGTCGCTAGTAAATAAATAAATCAATGTCATCTGTAATCTGTCGATAAGTTACTTAGCAACGATTAACATGTCAAAAATATATACTTATTTATTATTTTTGTCATTTTATAAAGGCAACCGATACACACATTCTGTGAAATTTTTTTAATCTATACCTATCACGGTTCACGAGATAGAGCCCGCTGACGGACGGACCGCGACGGACGGACGGATGGACGGAGCTAAGTGACGGGGTCCCATTTGCACCCTTTAGGTACGTAACCCTAAAAATGAAACGACAATTATAACAAATCAAACATTGAAACAGAACAACAAATATCACGTTTGGCGTCACAATTTGCGTCAAATTTGACATTTCTTGATTGAATTGCCATAAAAATAAGGGCCCGAGCCCAAGAAACAATATAAACAAAACAGAATCAAAAGACGACATACACCGTCACAAATATTTCAAATGAGCCATTACGCAAATAGGGTTCCCGAGACAGGGGCCGAAAAATATACACGTTCTTTTTTTTTTGTTTCAGTTCAGGTGAAAAATTTAAGATTTCTGAAGCATCTCGCGGCCGCCTATCAAATAACTCAGCCTTTGTTATGGTAATGCCGCCCGGAATTACCCCCTCTGTGTGTAATCTCGGGGATATAAAAAGTTTCCAACGCTGCATAAAGAGCTTTTATATCCGACTGTACCTTGCATACTCCCCGCTAACTATAAGCAATGCTATATTCGGTTTTGTTTTTTTTTTGCATCGTAATAAATTCATTAATGTTTTAGAATCAAATTGTGTTATTTGGGTGTGACATTTTTGTTGTGTCACGCTTCTTAGTTAATCTCTCGTCTGCTCATTGCTCAAAATACTCAGACATAAGTTTCGCCGGATTTACCCCTTCTGTGTCGGGGGTATAAAAAGATTCCAACGCTTCATAAAGAGCTTTAATATCCGACTGTATTCTATGTCTGTATTCCTTGAATTCTATTCGCTAATTATAAGCAATGTTATGTTCAGTTTTATTTGGGGTTTTTGCATCATAATTCATAGTAAACTAATTAAAGGTTTGGAATAAAATAGTGTGGCACTTTGGGTAGTGTTCTATGGGTTTGTTGTCTTGTCACGCTTAAAAGTGAACCTCAACGACATAATAATGATACGAGCACGAGAATGAACGGGAAATATACATTTTTTATATATTTTTACGATGTCACGACAATAAAGGAATGTGACCTTACCCATATTATGAGCAAGGTGTAATCGGCGCGCTACTTTTCAGAAAAATGTGTTTAAATAATCCAGTATAGATAAGGCACAAGGACAAATGAAAGATATTGGTACCTTAATGACAAATAAATGGAAGTGAAAATAATAAACATGAATAGCCTTATGTCCAGCAAAGTTACATATTAGTTATTGCTTACATATCAATACTCAATTCCATATCAAATCCTAGGCTAGACTGTAATAAACTCTGCGCACGTCTCACTTGGCCACTGGATTATCCCCAGGAGAAACACTGTACGTCAAACATTCGCTAACTTTACGACAAAGAGTCGGTATGACATTGAAATACATAAGTCCTGATTCTATCAATCACGAGCCACGAGCTAAATAAAACTAAGGATTCAGGTACCAAAAATGACACACAGTCACAGCAAAAATATCCCAAACATTACGCAAATAGGATTTTCTCGTATGACAGGCCTGAAAATATACCCACGCTATGTTTATTTCAGGTGAAAAATTGAAGATTCCCGAAGCACCCAGGGGCGGAGTGTCAAATAACTCGGCTTTTGTCATGGTAATGGCGATTTTACCGCCTGTGTATACTCTCGAGAGGTATAAAAATTCAAACGCGGCATTAAGCACTTTTATGTTCGACTGTACATTAAATCTTCGCTTAACTTATTAAGAAACAGTATAATAAAATGTGTTTGACCCGTTAACTTTATATTTATTTCATTAGGCCTCATTTTAGCTGTTATAAGAACAATGATTCCGATGCTCAGTTGAAATTTTAAATGAATTTTATCATTATGTTTTCGCAAAAACCCTGTTTGAATATGTATAGTCGAAAAAATTACTGAATTCTTTTAAAAACATGCTCAAGTACAGATAAGTAGGTATTTCTTGTCAAGGTGAGACAGAACAATGAAAATATTTGATTCGGGTTAACGTTCTACACCAAATATCAAAATAGAGACCTATGAGACACGGACAGAAAGACGGACGGACAGACGGACAGACAGAGAGCAGAGTAACATTAATAGGGCTCTGTTTTCACCCTTTGCATACGGAACCATAAAAACGAACTGTTTCTCGAATTCGTTTTCGAAAATTAAATAATTCAGCTGGCTAGTTTTATCAAATAACATTTCAACATCATATTATATAACATCACGTCGAAACTCGGGAGTCACCATGTTTAAACAACGTTAAAACTCTTAAATTCTCCTAGGTTCCACACTAGACAAGAGCGAAACTTCGAGTTTCGGCTCGCCAAAGTTGCTACGAAATTAAATCGAATTTCTCCTTGAACAAGTTGGGGAATCTTTGAACCCTTTGAGAGAATGTCCGTCGCGAATGATCAAATGGATTTAAAGACATGTAGCTACTCCTTGGACTGGTGAAGACAATTTAATTAAGAAATTATTACTGACAGTTACATATTGAGTTGCTCTCTTGAGGATAGCTTTCCACCTAGTCTGAAACTTATAACCAGGAACATATATATCATTATCAAAGATTATCTTATCTTAACTGAGCTGCGAAAGAGTTTAACTGTTCAACGAGAGATGCTATAAAAATAAAGGTACCTATTGATGAGTTTCAAGACTATCGACCAAACCGAAACGAAGAAAAGATGTGTTTAACAGACCAATCAGAATATAAATAGATGATGTGAAAACCACGTCATAATTTTCAGTACCTATTGGCGCGTCCGTAGCGCACGTCAAGGCGGAAACAAATTATTATCGGACGCAACTGACGGACGCGGCTGACCGCCGCGACTTATAGGTATCTACTATCTAGATAATAAAATGAACTGTGCAAGCAATCGGACGTAAATAGCGGACGTAACCTAGGGCCGTCCTTGAGCTCTCGGACTTCCGATAGAATTCTTGCCGGCTGGATGTTTTTCTAAGTCGAAAACGTCCAGATGAGTCTGCAAGTGGTGTTTCAAATGACGTGCACAATGCACACATGTTAATTTATCTGTAGCGGCTCACGGACACATCCGATAGTTTGATTCCTCCTACATTCTGGTCTGGTCTCCTGGCAGTGATCAACGGATGCTTACCTCAACGCCGACCTATCGCCACGCGTTCTGTTTGTTTCACCCTTTAACTTTTCACATGGCTTCACATTGAAATAATCATTAAGTATATTAAGTCATGAGTGGTTGTTTACATGGGACGTCGTATTAATACCTATCAAATTAGATTACACAGCGAACTTTAGCCCTGTTATACCTATATATTAATCAGTAAACTACCAAAACAACTTGATGACTGGAGGGGTTATATTAACTATCGGTTAATTTAAAGTTATGATAGCCCAAGAGACAACAGCAACTAATATAAAACGTATATAGTGTTGTTGACGTCGTCGGACCGTGTAGGTACGTTTATACAAGTGGAAAGATAAACATAAACCTTTAGTTTATGCTGTTTGTTTATATGTCAAAGGGGACCGTAAAACTAGATAGAGCTTATTTGATCCTAGGTTTTATATGTATACTATTTTGACCACGTGGATTAAGTTTTTTTAATCCCGAATTTATTAATTGAGCATTCCGAACCAGGCAGTGATAGATTAGACTTGGTACTTCAAAATACTTTGGATAAGTCTGCCCTATTAAAATCTATTCATAGAATACCTTTTCATATAATACGAAAAGCTTAACTTTTGATTTAGACTAAATCTTGTCATGTCCTGTAAGTGCTTGCGAAAGTACTAACAAAATCGGTTCAGTGGTTTCGAAGATTAATTCTGACCAATTATAATCTTCCATAAACACCTCCGGATGTTCTTAATTTTTTACAGGGACGAATCCAACAGTATTCCGTGGTATTTGGCTCTAATATCTATAGCTATGTTCTTTGCAGCATTTTGGTTGCCTGGAAGAGATCGCTAGGTAGCGACAAGGCCGCCAAATTGTACCTACCTATATTTTTGTTTTGCTTTGTATTTTTTCTGTATTAATTTTGTGGTGTACAATAAAAGTATATTCATTCATTCATAATTTATTGAAATAACGGTATATGCGCGGACAAAATATCGAAGAAAAATCGTACGAAAGTTTTTTGACCCAGGAATTCCAGTTAATTTGACCCTGGACTAAGAAAATAGATCAGTCCATCATTTTCAAGCAAGCAAGAAAGCATGCCGTTCTAAAAGAATCGATACTGCAATTTTACGCCAAACAAGATAAAAGTTTTTGGCAAGTTATCAAGAAATAAATTGGCGGAAGTATACAATGATAGTACAGGTAAATGCCTAGTTGCAAACTACAATATTCGAGAGTTAACTATATAAAGATGATACATCGCTCAAAGAATACCGTTTCGTAGACAAGAGATTGTAAGTTCGGTTTAATTTACTTAGATTTTTATTTCCGACTATCCAATGAAATAATTAAAATAAATGAATATTTTTAAATTCATAATATACTTCAATATTATAAATCCAAAAGTGTCCCTTTGCCCAGTGTCCAGATTTCTGTTTAAATATTCGGTTTCAAAGTTACGCGGTCTTAAAAATTCACATAGAAAAATCTAAAACACCACAGGCACAGATATTAGTTTCTAGAATATGTCTGCAAAATTTCATGGACTTTGGTTTCTTAATATTCGAATGAAATTAGAACTACGATTGTATGGAGTAAGTGACGGAGAGAGCCCTGTTAAACTTCAAAGGTGCCTCGCTCCTGCAGGTATATTAAAATAGGTTTGTAAAGCATTAGTGGTTAATCAGATAGCATGCGGGCGCAGGTGTAGTTCCAATGAACAGACAGCCGTTAAGATCATTCATCCATGTTTCTTTTTTTTTTAAGAGAAGAACTGAACACGCGTGTTCAGGCTTAGCCACTTCGGCAGCGTGCAAGACTGAAGCGTCTGCATTCACATCCGCAACAAACACTCTGAGCACATCACTCACTCCACATTAAACACTCAAGGTCGAGGTTCACGACAGTTAGGGAACTTGTGTTAGATATCATAAATAAATGCAAGTATTATAAAATAATGCATACAATTTGTAGTGTTAGAAACGTGGCAACCCTTCGCGATGGTAACATGAGAGAGATGTCAGCTGTCAACAGCGGTGACAGTTGGGACAGTCGAGTGAATCATTAGAAAAGCGATTGGGAAAAAGCTATATGTAAAATGCATGTAGAATAGAATGATATCATTGTGAATCTTAAAATAAGGACGCAGTTGTGAATATCTTAGTAATGGTGATGAGCTTAATGTCTTGAATATACAATAGTAGAAACCGAAGAACTGTGTTTGACTAGCGACAGCCCCAAGATGGTTCCCGAGTGACGCAGAAGGAAAGGCTCTGCTATTACTTGTAAGAAAACGTCGAGGCTTCGAAGTCACTGGCAGGCGTCAAATATTACCTACATACATTTGACGGTAATTAGGCTATAGAGCGAACATTTTTCTTTGATTTCAGGTCACACATAACCTAATATTATTTGGCACCAGAGGATGCCCGCGACTTCGACCGCGTGGATTTAGGTTTTTAAAGATCCCGTGGGAACTGTTTGATTTTCCGGGATAAAAAGTTGCCTACGCAAATAACAGGGACGCAAGCTACCTCGGTACCAAATTTCATACAAAACGGTTAAGCGGATGGGTTTTTAGGAATCCCGTGGGAACTCTTTGATTTTCCGGGATAAAAAGTAGCCTGTGCCCGTCCCCGGGATATAAGTTAACCCTGTACCTTTCGTCAGAATCGGTTAAGCTGTTGGGCCGTGAAAAGGTAGCAGACAGACAGACAGACTTAGAATGGATATCGTCGGTTCAGGATCAAACCGAGAGGTTTCTTACTCTGGGTCACTCTGGCTTAGTCTTATCATAAAGTACAAACGAAGCCAAAAATGCTAATGAAGTGATTTTAAAACGTAGACCACGTTTATATAATGAACACACGTGTGAAGTTATAATGTACACAAGCTAACAAATATTCAATTTACAGCATTTAAATCAATTTACCGTATTCAATTTATGGCATTATTACTTGAACTAATACAACAATAAAAGTACGATTTATAGTTTTTTTACCTAATTGAATGTAAAAACTCTTTGAGTATGCATTAAATTGATTTTATTGTTCAAATTACACAGAAAAATTGATTTCTTAATAGTAAGCGCTTGATAACTTGTCTGAGCACACACCCACTAGATTATAACGTGGGGTTATTCAAGCGGCGGGCCAACAAATTCCTGAAAGGCCGGCAACGCATCGGCGGGTAGGTACCTCTGGTGCTGCAAATGTTCATGGGCAGTGGTAAGTAGGTAATCACTTAACATCAGGTGACCCGCCTGCTCGTTTGCTTGCTATTTTTAAGCGACTTCAAAAAAGAAGGTTCTCAATTCATCGGAATCTTTTTTTTTATTATAAAAAAACACCCATTCCTTTAAACATTAACAAAGTCTAAGTACTAGTCTTAGGAGACCCTTAATAAATACAGTAGACCCCCGATAATCCGGCCCCTGTCTAATCCGGCACCCCCTGTAATCCAACATGTCTAATTATTGAATTTACTAAATTTGACCTACATAGTGAAGTATGATTTGTACTTCAGAGTATGTATAACATATAGAATCTTATCATTGGATCTATAATAATTTGTCGGATTACAAGGTACTCTTTTGTAAAAAAAATCCGGACTATAGGGGGTCTTAGACAATACTCTATAATCCGACAAATTCGATAGTTCGACAATGTCCTGCAAAACGTTTGTCGGATTACCGGGGGTCCACTGTATATTGAAACGTTTCCTTCACGCGTCGTGTTTGCCCAGGCCTTAACATCAACGAAGTCGAGGTCGGCATTAAAAGCATTAAAATGGATTTATTGTGCAGTTTCCATTATTTTAGCACTTTATACAGCCAATGAGTGCGCGCGATGATCCGTGCGAAGCGTGATTTGAGATAAGCTGGGCTCACACGGCGGTTATCAACAGGCGACTTCGTATGCGTGGATTTAGGTTTTCGAAAATCCCTTAAGAACTCATTGATTTTCCGGGATAAAAAGTAGCTAGTATGTCCTTCCCGGGGATATAAGCTATCTCGGTACCAAATTACATCAAAATCACTTATAATATTACTAGCTTATGCCCACGACTTCGTTTGCGTGGATATAGGTTTTTTAAAAATTTCGTTGAAACCCATCGATTTTCCGGGATAAAAAATTGGTTGTCTGTAAAGTCGGTTTACTGACGATAGTTGAACGTGACAACAAAGGCCGATTGTGCTTCTTTGTCGCTCGTTCCGCGCTCTCGCTTGCACTTCAAGCCTTACATGGAACGCCTCAGAGCGAGGTAACGCCGCATGAGTCATGTTTTTTCGTGCGTGCAGCCGGCTCTATCGAATTATAAGACGTTGTCACGTCAAAAGTAGTCTATGTGTTAATCCAAAGTATAATCTATTTCCATTCCAAATTTCAGCCAAATCCGTCCAGTAGTTTTTACATGAAAGAGTAACAAACATACACACACACACACACACACATACAAACTTTCGCCTTTATAATATTATAGTGTGGTATATAAAGTATGGATAATGACCTCGATTCTGAGGTCTAAGACTACTGTTGCCTAAAAGTTCCATTTTAAAGTTATCAAAGAAAGACGGATAACTTCCAAAATATTTTCTAACAGTCAACAGTACTGTGCGAAAAACATTCAATCGCTGCTTCTGGCTTCCGAAAAACTATCAAGTCGCCGATTGATTCATATAATTACCTAATATTATATCGTGTGTGATTCGTCCCTGAAGAAATAATATTTGATAACTAGCTGTGCCCGCGACTTCGTTCGCGTGGAATAGTGACTTTTCGGGCAGCATGTACATTAAAAATGTTCGCCGTGATTCTTTAAATTGACATAACTTTTTTATTTATGAACCGATTGACATGAAATAAACACTAAATGTTAAGTGCAGCTTACTACAATATACTAGTGAAAACCGTATCTAAATCGAATAAGCCGTTTCTGATATTAGCGTGCACAAACACACAGACAAACAGTCAAACAGACGAAAAAAAATTAATTACAATTTCGGGTTCGGCATCGATATAATAACAACGCCTGCTACTTTTTTTTTATACATTTCCATTGTACAGACACCACTTTTCTACAATTTTATTATATGTATAGATATTGCGGTAGGTAGGTACCTAATATTCTTACATCACAAAACTGTGTACTTCGCCTAACTCGATTGATGTTTGAGTGTTAAATTATTTGATCATTATAAAATGAGTGTTATTCAACCGGCCTTTTGTGATTGCGCCTTCGATTTATTTGTTACATCTCGCTCCATAGAATAATGCACGATTTCTCTTACTCAATTCAAAATTCAAATCATTATATAACTATTTCAGCTGTCACCGTTCAAATCAAAGATCCATATTACCGAGTTGCGGCAACTACATTAAAAAAATATGAACAAAGTGAAGTGTGATATGAATTATGAATCTATGATCAATCAAAACAATTATTATGACTTCAATTAACTAATGTGTTGTTGACGGCTCGAGGATATCGCAACGCAATTTCAAAACGATCAACGATTATTCGGCCGATTAACTAATATAATATAACCTCCGCGTCGGTGGGTAAAACCCATTGATATTCTGACCCCTAATCCATTGTGCTTATACAGTAAATCTAATATTAAAAGATCAAAGGATGGCAATGTCATGAAAAATGGGCCCTGACCTTAAACTTGCGCAGTGGGTGAATTATGAGCTATGTCGGTTAATCTAGCTCTTTTAAGGATCTCTTCATTTGTGATAAATAACTAGTTTACACAGGCTACGTAAGCTTAGACGTAACGCGTACCATTGCGTTGTAATGTATGGAACTGTATGAAACATGGCATGGCTTGCGTGGCGTGAACGTTCACGTCGACGTAATGCGTGCAGTTACGTCTATAGGTTCACGCGCGTCACTACGCACGTGTCACGTGTACGTGCTGCATACGCAATTGGTGTGAATCGGCCTTTGGAAACTCTACCTCGCCCGCTGAGCGACTATTATAACTCTTGTCAAATAAAGCTATGTACTCACAGGGTGCGGGGCTGGCGGGCTCGGCGCAGATGCCAATGGACTTGCTGGGGTCTTCGATCAACGTCTGCGCGAGCCGGTAGTCGCCTAGCTTCGTCTGGATTTGCTGGCTCACGCGATCCCTGTCACCTGACACCTGGAACAAACATAACATTATTCAATAAGAGTTATTTCAAGTCTGTTCGCTTAGATACGATCGACTCTGTGCCGCGCCACCTTGGCACGTGCCGCAGTTTAAAGGCGCCGCCGCAACATCAAATGTCGCCGTGTGCGGCGGTACACCTGCAGGAGAATTTGGCATCTACCCTCACATATTTGTAATGAATTTCTCTTTGCTACCAAATTTGTAATTATTATTTACTAGATGATGCCCGCGACATCGTCCTCGTGGATTTAGGTTTTTAAAAATCCCGTGGGAACTCTTTGATGTAGCTTATGTCCTTTCCCGGGATGTAAGCTTTCTCTGTACCAAATTTCATCAAAATCGGTTAAACCGTTGAGCCGTGGAAAGCTAGTAGACAGACAGACACACTTTCGCATTTGTAATATTACAGTATACCTATAGTATAAATATTCGTAATTTATTACAATGAGATATTAACCATATAAGAATACAACAAATGTAAATAAAAAATTTATAACACCCCCGACAAGTGAAGGTTACAATAACTAGAAAAGAGCTGATAACTTTCAAACGGCTGAACTGATTTTCTTTGATTATAGCTAAGAACACTCTCGATCAAGCCTTTCAAACAATTAAAATCGGTTCATTAGTTTAGGAGCTACGATGCCACAGACAGATACACAGATACACACGTCAAACTTATAACACCCCTCTTTTTGGGTCAAGGGTTAAAAATACAAGTCCGGCTGAGATCTGCTTTTGTACAATGCGCTATCATACGCCTGGTGTTCAGATTGGGCTAATTGTTTTGCGCGCACACTATCTTGATAAAATCGTCAACACTTCAAAAAGACAAAAAGGCACTTCCGACCCTACCATTGTATAATATGCATTTTTTTGATGACAATAGTGCAAATACACCTTGAAAGCATTTCGGTTTGATTTCCGGTTGGTTCAATTTGGTAAACGGCTCACCAAAATTGGTTCAATAAATGATTCTATTCTTGGGATCCTTGGGATTGGGAAAAATCCGTGGATTTTTATGTAGCGTTGATGTCGATTTTGTGCGGAGAAAAATTACACAATCACGCACCCGCATGCGCGCGCGGTTCGATACGATTAATGCCTTTATACCTATTGCGCAGGCGTAACGTATTATACTATGTATTTTTTTAATAAAAATAACGAGTAAACAAGCATGCGGGTCACCTGGTGTTAAGTAATTACCATCGCCCATGAACATTTGCAGCGCACGCGGAACCGCCAATGCGATGCTTGCCGGCCTTTTAGGAATTTGTTAATCCGCCCCTTTAATAACACCATGTTGAAATCTAGTAGGAATACCGCAGAAGGGAGTTGGTTCCATAGTTTGCATGTGCAAGGAAAAAAGATCTGGCACAACAAGCTGCCGAAGTACACAGGATATCTAGGTGGTATAACCACGAATGTTAGTGTGCAAAAGGTGTTAGTAACGGAATTTATCTTTAAATTTGCACAAAGATTTGAGTTTTGGTTTTTTGTGACAGATACTGATACATTTCATTCAACTGTGAATCATACTTTAGGTTAAATGTCTAGAGGGGTTTACAAATTGGAAATGCGATCAGGTTTCTTTTTACCCTACTACGGCAAAGCCCAAAGGAAGGCCACAGATTTCAAATCATGCGTGGTTATGAATTTCACTTAAGCAAATCAAGTTTTAGATAGGTCTATGAGTTTTAGATATAATTGTGGTCAAGCATAAACCTTCTTATGAATAATCTATCTTTCTGTAGGTACATAAAGATGCACTAGGCTGTAGGTAGGAGTAGCTACTGCTTTATGCATTTGCTGTGACATTGAGGCTGTTTATTTAGGCCGTAGAGTCCCGCCGCGCGGCGAGCGAAGCGCGGCCTTGCGATATGTAACGTGTGAATTTTATGTATTTTAATGTGCTAAAATACATTACACAGTGCAATAAGGAGCCTTGAAACAAATATATACAGCTACTTATTTTCCCCGCAATACTGTACCTTACTGTACCTTAGATTCGACGCATACGCACCGAGTGTAGTGGAAGCTTAGGCGCAGCGTATTTTGATAACAACTTAAACTTAGTTTGTTTAATTTACTGTGAATTTTGATTTTTCTTTTGCTTTAGAAAACTAACATAATGAAAATCTCCTATTAAAAAAAACCAAAAAAAAAACCAGTTTAACATTGATTTTCAAATATTACAGAGCTGTTCTTCCCAGTACAAACACATAGAAGACCATACTGTGTGACTATTTCCGGTATTACATTTTAAACGTATGTTTACACAAAAAGTCACACTCGAAATTATTTTGGCACTGTAGCTATGTAAACACTTCCGTCGTAAATACGATAAATTGCCAGAGAACTTGAAAATAATATAATTCGTTTTATGACATGTCGCTGGTAATCACAGGAAACGTTTTCACTACGTATTTATTGTAATCATCAATTATAGCCAGAGATCAGGTGGGAATACTTATGGAGTTACCTGACAAATGCCACCGACTAATCTAGCGAAAAATTTTCTTCAGCACATTTACAGCTAGGCATCGTCAAGGTCTGCATCTGTACGTAGTTGATATTCCTCGGACACGTACGAAGCGATTTGCTTCCTCGTTTCTTATCCAAACCGCTAGGATATAGAACGCCCTTCCGGCATCAGTTTTCCCTTCCACTTTTAATATGGGTACCTACCTACCTTCAAGTCAAGAGTGAATAGGCAACTTCTAGGCAAGCGCGCTCCATCTTAGGCTGCATCATCACTTGCTAGCTGGTTTGATTGCAGCCAAGCGCTATTCTATAAATTTAAAAAAAAATATCATGCGGTCTCCCTTATATTTCAGGCTATTAAATTCCAGCGGATTTCCGTGGGTAGAATTCCGGATTTGTCGGAATTTGGTAAATATAAGCAAGATTTATATTTATCAGTCCTGGTCTGCCAATACAACAGTTTTAAATGTGGAAGCGAACAGAGGCTTCAATCAAATTATTATAATAATTTAAAGTTTTAATATACTTTTTCAAAATTTCCACTAGTTCTTCGACTTTCCACTAGTGTATCGTATTGTAATCAGTTAAAATATAACAATCAACTCTATGATGTTTTACGCTGAAAATTTTATACAAGTTAGCTAGTATTACAACTTTATTAACTTCTCGAGGTACACAAGCAAGGAAGTAAATCATGAAAATTTATTTCGTCCATTTATCCTTATCATCGTGAATATGCTAATGATAAACGTGAATGCAAAACAATCCAAGAATAATTTCACGTTGCTCGAATTAGTTTGACATTAGGCCCTGACTAGGACTTGAAAATCGGACTACTTTTTAGCTCCAGAGTCGGGTTTTGATGCTCAACGTTCCAAGTGCGGAGTTCCGGAGTTTCGAAGCTTCGTTAATCCGGAGTTACACCAAAACCGAAATTCCGGAGTTCAAGCCTAAGCCCTGACCCGCTCCGGCTTCGGAATTGCTGAAAATCCTCACTTTCCTGGGTCTCCACTCTCCACGTGTCAAGAAAACCTACAAGCACAATCTCAAGTTTCTAAAGCCAACGGTTAAACTTTGAGATTTGATTTATTCGCAGTTAGTTTCTACTTTTATATTAATACTAGCTGACGTCCGCGACTCCGCCCGCGTAGATTTAGGTTTTTCAAAATCCCGTGGGTACTCTTTGATTTTCCGGGATAATCTAGCTTTTGCCTGCGACTTCGTCCACGTCGTCTAGTTTTATTGTGATTTTATAACCCGTAGCATTGAGGGATAATATAGCTATCTTAAACTGAAAGAATTGCAGTCCGCGAGACGAAAAGTTGACAGGACGAACCAATGCGCGACCGAATAGACGCCTCCACCTTTGCCTTTATCG
Organism: Maniola jurtina; assembly: GCF_905333055.1. Lineage (NCBI taxonomy): Eukaryota > Metazoa > Arthropoda > Insecta > Lepidoptera > Nymphalidae > Maniola > Maniola jurtina. The sequence goes on along the minus strand of NC_060049.1, from coordinate 7,285,583 downwards.
TACCACCAAAAAAAAACTATAAGCCTAGGTATAGACCAGCGGCCATTTCACGTGAAACAAACGGTACTACAAATTCCAACAGAGTATGTTAAGAGTCATTAGTACATGTTATTGAAAATGTCCATAAGCGTGCGCTGATTATAACTAATGCTGTCGATTCCTCACCATCGCGAAAATAGAGTATTATTCATACGTTACTACTATGGGTACTCAGCCCTATTCCAGTCATTCCATATTATGTGAGTCATGGTGGGATAATAAGTGATGATTGTATATTTAATTTTCTTTAACTTTTGATATTCACACAACTAACGACTCTGTACTACGCAGTCTACGCACTATACTCTCTATCCACGGAAAGAAGTTAGTATAGGACTCTCTCTGTTACGTTATCTCATACAAATGACAGAGACAAAAATCTCAGTGGGCGTAAACTATTTTGAGACACCAACCAATCCCAAACATATTTCAAAAAAACATTCGAAATTCAATTCGAAAATATAGTTTAGTTTGTGTTTGGTTGGTGGTCAAAAATGGTTAACAACCGCTGAAGTTTTTGTCTTGTCTTGTTATTTGTTTGGGATTATAATAACGAATTGATTGACACCTCGTTCATCAAAATCGGCCCAGTAGGTAATTTAGATGCTACGGTGGAACAGACAGAATCTGATACAAACAAACATACATACACTGCTAAAATAAAATCATAACCCTTCTTTTCGGCTTTGCCGTAGTCGGGTATAAAGCATCGGAATTGAGGAAGGACCTGTTACCCCAAGGCTGATCTTGTTTACGTTGGTTTTGTCACATAGCCATACAAACTATACTATTATATTTTATTTAGAACATTGGGCACACGACTCAGTATAATTATAGCGCCGCCCACTCACTAGGTGATTCACAACAGAGCGGTCATAACAAGATGCTCCCCATCTCTCATAGTAGTGTAATAATTCGATCTTCGAAAATTACCAAGTCACAGGTTACCAGAGTCTCTTCATTATAGGATCAAACGGAACCCTTATAGGATCACTTTGTTGTCTGTCTCTGTCCGTCCGTCCGTCCGTCCGTCCGTCCGTCCGTCGTGTCTGTCAAAAATCCTATAAGGTACTTCCCGTTGACCTACTTAGAATCATGAAATTTGAATGATGCATGAAATTTGATTTATCGTGCAAAATTTAGGAAAAAATACCCGAGTACGGAACCCTCAGTGCGCGAGTCTGACTCGCACTTGGCCGGTTTTTTTTAATCGGATCGGATCTCTCTAATTCTGGATCGCATTCCTTCCTCTTTGCTGAGGGAACCACCTTTTCCATTATTTTATTAATATGATGGCAAGAGTTTACTTGGGATAATGATACTATGGGTTTCCACTTTCGCATACGATTCGAGTCTCGTCTCGTCTATCGGTAAACCAACAATGCACTCTATGTAACACCATACAAACATACAAACTGAACCGTTTGACAAACTACGTATTATTTTGTGCCATCGGGCGGTTATTCGTATTGAGGAAGACATAAAACTTACAACACAAATCTTGACCAAAAAATATATAATCAGATAATAAAATCAGTGACGTAAAACGATTTTTACATATATGCAAATTAAAATTAACAAAGAACAATCTAATTTGTAAAGAAGATAACAAGCACGTTATTTCACCAAACATACGGCATCATACTAATTAGCGAACGCATTAGGAACTACAGTAATGAATTACTGCAATGTTAATTTTGATAAACCTAAATTATTACAGCTACTACCTACGAGTAAATTATGACCAGTTTACACTACTCAAGTCGCAAAATCGAGTAACTTATTTCCAGTGCAGCATTGGACGGACTGGAAGAATGGCGTAGCGCGTGACTCGTGAATGTACTGATAGGTCTGGACTTTGGACAATAGTTCTGGATTTTTTCTAAGGCGAAATCGTCTAGAGTCAGAACTCTAGACGATTTCAGCTGCGCTTGATTGGACACACTGGCTGCTCACTTTGATTTATACCTAGTTAGTTATAAGTCAATAGTTTTAAAACCCTATTCACATTGTTAATCCCCGACCCAAAAAGAGGGGTGTTATAAGTTTGATGTGTGTATCTGTGTACCTGTCTGTGGCATCGTAGGTCCTTAACGAATGAACCGATTTTAATTTAGATTGTGTTTGTTTGAAAGGTGGCTTGATCGAGAGTGTTCTTAGCTATAATCGAAGAAAATCGTTTGAAAGTTATCAGCTCTTTTCTAGTTACTGTAACCTTCACTTGTCGGGGGTGTTATAAATTTTTAATTTACACTTGTATGATTGAATCTATGTAGCGTACTTTGACTTTTCTCAACTTTGGTTTGTGTTAGAACGGGTCAAGAAATCTGTCTTGTTTTATCTATCTTAAGTTAAGCAAAGTCAAAGTAGGCACGCTGTATAGGTCTTGGCAAAAATATAATTCTTACCAAAATGAAAAATAAGTAAATGCAGAAAAAGTGGTAGGTATTATGGTATGATTGTCTGGGTGCACTCTCAAAGGAGTCATTTAAAAAATTTTACATCTGCAAAAATATATATTTTACGATGAGTTGTGGGGCATTGTCTCCGCGCCGTGGAATTATTCTTTGTGCTCCGAACGTGACGTTTTATTGTTGCGATCACTCTCAGCTCATGAACTGGCCCGTGTTTCATTTCCACTAAGATATTTAGGTGTAGTGGCAAACAAAGGATGAGTATAAACAATGACGATATCATGGAAACCATTTTCCACGAACAGCGTGCGGGTAGCGTCCAGTGGAGTGTATTATATCTACATTTTAGTAGAGCTTGTCTATTTTGAAATGACGCGCCCCACCACCGCAATTTACACATCTAGTCAACAAAATTATGTAGTGGGGCGCGTCATTTCAAAATAGACAAGCTTTACCTCCTTATGCCTTTAGAGGATCTGTATTATAAGTCTTAGTACCCTATAGAAGCGGGATAGCCTAGTTACAAGGTGGCCTGGTGGTTGATTTTACAATTAAAAACTGTTGTTTTGAATGAGGCGTGGCGCCACTTTGATAACCTAATGGTTAAGAGTTTGGCTCCTTACTCGGGGAGGTCCAGGGTTCGATTCCCACCTCTAATTTATCAGCGTTAAAGTTTTCACTTCAACTTCTCTTCACAACTTTCGAAATTTAATAATGTAGACTAAGGGAACTTTATCTATACATATTGTTGGCATCGGCCAAAAGCTCAAACAACTCCATCAGTATTTACAACTCATTTATTACTTTATTATTCTATCTTACAATCTTACTTCTCTTATCATTTATTAATAATAAAATAAATTAACATTTCGTCGAACATTTGCACTATATAAAAAACATATTCTGTTCCATCTTGTCTCCTTACTCGAATGTCAAACCCCGAATCGAACTTCGAATACAATATTATGACATTATAGTTTTTTTTTATATATTTTTATTATTGTCTATGAAATCTATAAGAATAAGAATAAGAATAAGAAGTGTTTATTTGCTAGAATATGGTATAATATACAAGTACATTGGTCTTAAATATTATGTGGAACCGCATATTCTGCCAAGCATGGCGTGCAAAATTTATTGAATTTAATTAATGTAACAAACATGTCAAATTATTATTAATTCAAAGAGGTTTTACTAATGACATTAATTTTATATTATTGACTAACGTAAGTTATACAGACATACAATTCATACATCATGCGCTACTCATAAGCTCTTAATTCATATTATTAAACATATAATTATATCACATATTAATAATAAGCATATGACCCTAACAGCTCGGCCGTCCTGTTAAAAGCGAGTCCCTTCGCGATTTAATCTTTTTAAACTAAAAATTACCATAAAAAATATAGAATTATATCACATATTAATAAATAAATCTCAATAATAAGCAAATGACCCTAACAGCTCGGCCTTCCTGTTAATCGCGAGTCCCTCCGCGATTTAATCTTTTTAAACTAAAAATTACCATAAAAGTATTCTATCTTTCTAAATTCATTTTAAAAGCAAAAAAAAACGACATAAAATTTTACACATTGCCGAAACATGAATACACAGTAATTAAAACAATATTCTTGAGTGTATAATATAAAAACAATAATCGTTACTTATAAAATAATAATTTCAATAATTAATTTTAGTATTTTCATATAAGTATTCACATAGTACAGAAATAGCACGTAGGCTATTAACTGATTACAGGATTGTTATACTAACGCTTTTAATGAGATGGATCTCATTATAACTTCAATGCTATTCATCTAAATGCCCAGAGCATTCCTGCACATTACCCTGATATGTTGTCCTCTTTCGATAGTAAAAATATACAGTGATTTTAGCTACCTTCAACATCTTACTCTCTACCATGATTTCATTTGATTCGCAATGGCCAAATTGGGCGCACTGGTGGAGGTGTAGCTATTTACATAAGATCACACATTCCTTTTACAATTTCAAATTCCTTGCAACCATCATCTACTGCTGAACATATTTTCATAGAGATAATCTTTAGGCATGAAAAACTCCTTCTTGGTGTCTACTGTAGTCCAAATCTAGCGGTTGACTATTTTTCGTCATTTGAAGTCCTGGTAGAGCAGTTCACCCCACTTTATAACCACACTATCGTCATGGGAGATTTCAATACCTGCCTGCTCAAAAATGATAACAGAGCATCGCGTCTGAAATCTCTCATAAGTGGCTCTAACTTACATATACTCCCTCTTTCAGCGATTTACGTTTTTCCGAACTGCGTACCTCCTGCGTATACTCCTCGATCTATTTCTTGTATCATTTTTGGTCATGTTGAAAAGCATGACCAGTGCAAAGCTTCTGCCTTTTCGTACCACGACTTACTCTTTTTGTCTTACAAATTACAACTTTCTAAAGTTAAACCGAAGATAGTTCCCCAGCGAATAATAATAATTTATAACGATAATTTTGGCAGAATGGGCGCGAGGATGCTGCTAAAATTAGTTAAATGTAGTCTCGGAGGTTGATAGCGTTAATAAAATGGTATGTGTATTCAGCCCCTCAAACACATACATCTTTAACCATTCCATTGATTCCAAAGTTTTCCAAGAGCGTGGACAATCAACAGATTACGGTACTGACATTGCTTGATTTTAGTAATGCCTTCCATACTATAGACTTTGATATTCTACTTGCTGTATTAAGTTCTCTTAACATACTCGTATCTCCTGAGGTAATTGGCTGGTTTCGAAGCTACTTGCATGGACGCAGACAACATGTACGAGTTCAAGATTCATTTTCTAGTTGGTCTGTTGTAAGGGCTGGCGTCTCGCAAGGTGCCGTGTTGTCTCCTCTCGTTTTCCATTTTCATTCATTCGATTTGCTCCCACATTACTTCTCTCTATTGCCTGTATGCCGACGATTTACAAATCTATTTACAGTGTAAATTACAGATCTGCCCAACACTATTAATTTGATAAATGTAAATCTTTCACAAATTTTAAAATGGAGCAACTCGTTTGGACTAACAGTGAATCCAAAGAAGACTCAGATTATCATCATCGGAAGTCCAAAATTAATGTCACGAGTACCACTAACACAGCTGCCGCCTGCCATGTTCGATGGGTTTCATAAACCGTTCCATAGAGCGACAAAGTCAAAAATCTGGGAAAAATTTTAGACACCACAAATGATTGAGCTGAGCAGGAAGATATTTGGTGCAGTCGGCTCCCTCCGAAGATTGCGTAATGTTCTTCCTATACCTACTACGGTTGCGTTAGCTCAGTCTCTTCTTCTACCAATCCTTTTCAAAAAAAAAGGTTCATATTTGGGCTACAAAAGTATGACCCCATTTACGAGTTCCGCCGTAAGCTCAAGTGGCTCCCGATTCGACTTCGTAGGAATGCCCATATTCTTCATCCTTTTTACTCTATACCATTCAATCCCTCCACTCCTCTTTATCTTAAAGATCGATTTGAGTACTTATTATGTAATATAAACTCCTTTTCTCTTCGTTTTCAAAATAATCTACGGTTGAAAATACCTACATACTCCTCTTCCTATTATGCTAAATCTTTTACTGTTATCGCTATACTGCTATGGATATCAAACAGTCTGAATCACTGTCTATATTCAAAACGAAACTGAAACTATTCTATTTATCCTCAATCTGATGAGTTTATTTGTTTATTTCTACTTTTTATTCCTCGTATCTGTCGTCTATTCTTATTCTTATTCACTTTCATTATGTACTTATCAATCGCTTTATCGTTAACATTAACTGCAGATACTTATTTTATGTAGAAGAGAGTGATTTCATTGTTGATTTCATTCCTGTAACAATTTGACACCAACCCACTCCAATATAGAATTAGTACAACTGTGTAGTCAAAAGCTTATTCCAACCTATTTTCCTCAAATTGTCGATTTTCAGTTCTAAACCACTTTAAAACTGATTCAGTCTTAGAAAATGGCAATACAGTATTACAGTGCATCATTTATGTAGTTATTCGCTTATCTATCAGTTATTTTGCGTTTATTGTTAGAAATATTATCATTTTTTTTCCTAATATGAGTGCCAAGCTACTCAATTGAACTATGATCTAGCCTAATACTATGACTATGTAGTTTACTTTTAATCTAAGCTTATAAATTATCTTAAATACTACATCTTAGTCGTTCTTGAATAGACATACACTTTGTTCACATGTTCTTTTATCACAAAATATTAATTTCACTATGATAATATTGTTTCAAAGATTCACTGTAACAGACTCATTTAGATTTCTATAAGAAGCTTAGCATCGTCTTCGTGACTAGGAAAGGATTCTGCAAGTTTTTTTTTCCAACCCTTTTTTTTCAAGCACTTTTCCCTCATTACCTCTTTGCTTATTTTATGAACATGCTGTCCTTGGTCTCCTTTCATATCAATCTTCAAGTTGCAGTTTAGCTTTCATGTTGAACTCGTACATCTCAACGTAATGTCCATAGAATTTCCAAAGTCATTGACGCCCTTATCCTCGTGCACCAGGTTTTAACTTCGATCTATCCTTAGGTCTTGACCTCGACTTTTCAACCCTTAGTTCTTGAATTCAACCATCATCATTCTTCCTTCGGCCTTAACCTCGGCCTTCATAAATCCTCCCTTCGGCATGAGCTCAGCCTTCACAAATCCTTCCTTCGGCCTATCCTCGGCCTTCATAAATCTTTCCATCAGCCTATCCTCGACCTTCATAAATCCTTCCTTCGGCCTATCCTCGGCCTTCATAAATCCTTCCTGCGGCCTATCCTCGGCCTTCATAAATTCTCCCTTCGGCATGAGCTCAGCCTTCATAAATCCTTCCTTCGGCCTATCCTCGGCCTTCATAAATCCTTCCTTCGGCCTATCCTCGGCCTTCATAAATCCTTCCTTCGGCCTATCCTCGGCCTTCATAAATCCTTCCTTTGGCCTATCCTCGGCCTTCATCCAACCTTTGGTCTTAACCTCGACCAATAGCTATTCCTAGGCCTTGACCTCGACCATCATCCAACCATTGACCTTGACCTCGACCAATAGCAATTCCTAGGCCTTGACCTCGACCATCATCCAACCATTGGCCTTGACCTCGACCAATAGCAATTCCTGGGCCTTGACCTCGACCATCATCCAACCATTGGTCTTGACCTCGACCAATAGCAATTCCTAGGCCTTGACCTCGACCTTTATCCAACCTTTGGTCTTGTCCTCGACCATCCTCAATCCCTAGGTCTTGTCCTTGACCTTTCTCCATCCTTAACCCTTGTCCTTGGGTATAATTTTCATCCATGTCACTTAAACTCAGAAAAATACGAGCTTAGAAAAATATTCACTAACTATATTTTAATTCAATTAGCTTAGCTATAGTCATTCCAATTAGGTAGATTATCATCATCATCATCATTATCATCATCATGATCATAATATTTGTCATCATCATCATCTTCTTCATCGTCATCATCATGATCATCATATTCGTCATCATCACCACCATCATCATCATCATCATATTCATCATCATCATAATCATCGTCATATTCGTTATTATATCACTAACTATATTTTAATTCAATTAGCTTAGCTATAGTCATTCCAATTAGGTAGATTATCATCATCATCATCATTATCATCATCATGATCATAATATTCGTCATCATCATCATTGTCTTCATCGTCATCATCATGATCATCATCATCGTCATATTCATCATCATCATAATCATCGTCATATTCGTTAATATCATAATCATGATCGTCATACTCATTATCATCATCATCATTGTCATATTCGTTACTATCATCATTAGAATCATCATCATCATCATAATCATCATACTCGTCATCATTATTATCATCATCATCATCATCATGGTCGTCATACTCTTCATCATCATCATCATCATAGTCGTCATACTCTTCATCATCATCATCATAGTCGTCATACTCTTCATCATCATCGTCATCATTATTATTATCATCATCATCATGATCGTCGTATTCATCATCATACTCGTCATCATTATCATCATCATCATCGTCTTACTTATCATCATTATCATCATCATCATGATCGTCATACTCATCATCATCATACTCATCATCGTTATCATCATCATCATGATCGTCGTATTCATCATCATCATACTCGTCATCATTATCATCATCATAATCGTCGTATTCATCATCATCATCATGATCGTCATCATTATCATCATCATCATCGTCGTACTCATCATCATCATCATCATCATGATCGTCGTACTCATCATCATCATACTCGTCATTACCATCATCATAATCGTCGTATTCATCATCATCATCATCATGATCGTCGTACTCATCATCATCATAATCGTCGTATTCATCGTCATCATCATCATGATCGTCATCATTATCATCATCATCATCGTCGTACTCATCATCATCATCATTATCATGATCGTGGTACTCATCATCATCATACTCGTCATTACCATCATCATTATCATCGTCGTACTCATCATCATCATCATCATGATCGTCGTACTCATCATCATCATAATCGTCATACTCATCATCATCATCATCATCAACATGATCGTCGTACTCATCATCATCATGATCGTCATACTTATCATCATCATCGTCGTCATCATCATCATCATTATCATGATCGTCGTACTCATCATCATCATCATGATCGTCATACTTATCATCATCATCACCATCATCATTATCGTACTCATCATTGTCATCATCATCATCATCATCATGATCTTCATACTTATCATCATCATCACCATCATCATTATCGTACTCATCATTGTCATCATCATCATCATCATCAGAAACCCATCGCTGGCCCACTACTAAGCACAGGTCTCCTTTCGGAGCCAGGATTTAGGCTATAGTCCACCACACTGGGCAAGACCACCCATATTGGTAGATTGGGTAGGCACCACATAGTGTATCTACCAGAGATCAGCTAGTAGAAAGTATATGTATCTACTTATCGTATTAAACATAACCTATGTTACTTCTGCATAAAATAGCTTTTCAATGGTGGAAGGATTATTAAAGTCGGTTCATTTAGTCAGAGTTTATCAATTAATACGAACAAGCACATCTTTCCTCTCAATAATATTAATATAATAAGTAAAGATTAACAAAATTAATATTTTCCTTCCATGCGTAATACGCAACATTCGTATTAAATATTATGTAGGTAATATCATTGCTATTTCATTTACTTCGACCTTAAAATTATTTCACTCAAATCAGAATCAACATAAACAACCCTTAACACATATCTATGCCCTTAACCCTTTTTCTATCAATTTGTATACCACCGAACTGAACCGAAATTATACCGTGCTTATTAAATCATACATTGTAAATTACATTGTACTACATTGTAAAAATAATTTTAGTCATTTCCATTGATCGATGTTCTTTTGTTTTTTTTTCCCCCAGTCTTTTTTGTGCGCAGTTTAATCACCCACTTTTTTTTTTAAACATTTTGTTCTTTACACTCATTCATATTTTTACGTTCTAACTTTATAATTCCTCTAATTCTTGTAAAAGCAAAAAAAATATGTTTTATACTCACAAATTGTAGGCACTTTGTAGGCGTGAAAGGAAATTTTTTATATCCTTGTAAGATCGCACTTCTGAACTGTTGGCATCGGCCAAAAGCTCAAACAACTCCATCAGTATTTACAACTCATTTATTACTTTATTATTCTATCTTACAATCTTACTTCTCTTATCATTTATTAATAATAAAATAAATTAACATTTCGTCGAACATTTGCACTATATAAAAAACATATTCTGTTCCATCTTGTCTCCTTACTCGAATGTCAAACCCCGAATCGAACTTCGAATACAATATTATGACATTATAGTTTTTTTTTATATATTTTTATTATTGTCTATGAAATCTATAAGAATAAGAATAAGAATAAGAAGTGTTTATTTGCTAGAATATGGTATAATATACAAGTACATTGGTCTTAAATATTATGTGGAACCGCATATTCTGCCAAGCATGGCGTGCAAAATTTATTGAATTTAATTAATGTAACAAACATGTCAAATTATTATTAATTCAAAGAGGTTTTACTAATGACATTAATTTTATATTATTGACTAACGTAAGTTATACAGACATACAATTCATACATCATGCGCTACTCATAAGCTCTTAATTCATATTATTAAACATATAATTATATCACATATTAATAATAAGCATATGACCCTAACAATATAATAAAATTGTAGAAATGTGGTGTCTGTACAATGGAAATACATAAAAAAAAAGTAGCAGGGGTTGTTATTATATCGATGCCGAACCCGAAATTGTAATTAATTTTTTTTTTGTCTGTTTGTCTGTTTGTCTGTTTGTCTGTTTGTCTGTTTGTCTGTGTGTTTGTGCACGCTAATCTCAGAAACGGCTTATTCGATTTAGATACGGTTTTCACTAATATATTGTAGTAAGCTTCACTTAGGATTTAGTGTTTATTTCATGTCAATCGGTTCATAAATAAAAAAGTTATGTCAATTTAAAGAATCACGGCGCCTCGCGCCTGAGCGTCCGTGGCTATATAAAGCGCGAAAAGTCACTTTCCACGCGAACGAAGTCGCGGGCACAGCTAGTCTAACGAATAAGTTTGTAGTTATAACACCTTTTGCATTGGGAAACTGTCAGAATGTCAAATTTATCCGATAGATAAAGTTTATCTGGCGTTTGTGAAACAGACCCTAATTCTTGTTTAAACTAGCCACCAACCCCTCGCTGAGGCTCGAAAGGTCTCACTACCTAATAGAAAACTCGTTAACAAACTAAAGAAATTGATAGCTTGATGACAAGCAGTCAGCCATTACTCATTTTCGCGGAAGTGTTACGACAGTTTCATTGACATTCCACGCAAATCATTTGCATGCAATACAGTACTACAGTTTAGATTCTTGGGGTTAGAGCGCGAAGAATAAGTATGGGGAATAATACAAATACAATAAAGCATTGTAGTGCTGTACGAGCGTCTAGACGGCCTCATTACTACCACCCCTTCGCTCCTCCCCTCCACCGGACCATTTTGAAGCCGAACCAGTTTTGAAGAAGCTGATAACTGGTGATGAAAAGTGGATCACGTACGAGAAGAATGCGCGAAAAAGGTTGTGGTCAAAGGCCGGTCAGGCTTCATAGACTGTGGCGAAACCCCCTCCACCGCATCATTTTGAAACCGAACCATTTTTGAAGAAGCTGATAACTGGTGATGAAAAGTGGATCACGTACAACAAGAATGTGCGAAAAAGGTCGTGGTCAAAGGCCGGTCAGGCTTCACAGACTGTGGCGAAACCCGAGTTAACTCGCAACAAGGTGCACAACTGCAAGTACTACAGTTTAGATTCTTGGGGTTAGAGCGCGAAGAATAAGTATGGGGAATAATACAAATACAATAAAGCATTGTAGTGCTGTACGAGCGTCTAGACGGCCTCATTACTACCACCCCTCCGCTCCTCCCCTCCACCGCACCCCCTCCACATGCCCTCGACGTTGCGCAGAAAAATATTCTTTGATAATATTATAATCCTATTGTCTTACTGCTTTTATTTGGGGGGAGTTTCGACTGCGCGCGGTTATGTATGATTGCGGTGACTGAGGAACTTATTATTTCTCGAGTGTTTAGTGTTATAGAGTCATAACAATAGAGTGAGGCTCTAGGGAAAGAGTCATATGACCTAGTTACGACAAAGTATACATATCTGTCCAAAGGCGTTTGCCCTTGTTGCAATATTGACCTAGCTTTTTAAATGGATGACCGGACTTCTGAACAATTTTAACTTCTTTTGAGCAAAGATTTATGCCATTGATATCATTTACTCAAACCCATATGCAAAGTTTACCCCAGTAGGTAAATGAATAGCAGCTGGTAAATATCATAATATATGCCTTTAAATGATAATAATTATATTATACTAGACGTGGACAGACTGTATTAGTTTTAATTTTAAAGTTGTTACAATGTATCGTTAGCATGTCGATAAATGCAATAATTCAAACTCAGTAAGCTTTTGGAAAACTTTAATATGACCCTAGCACGTAGGACATACAAGTAGTTAAACATGCTATTAAACCATTATGACATTAGTCATTACAAAAGACACACACGACACATATTCTCCAAAGTGCATTTTCCAAGGTTTCTAAATTCCTACATCCTTTCAAAGAGTAAATAAGAATAATTTTCCCTCAGAAAAACTCCCTTGGTTTGAGAGTTCATGTTCCAAATAACAGACTTGGCTAAAGCGAAGTCGAAAGAGCAAATAAAGTTAACAAGAATTATACGATCAATGAAGTAGATGGTATTTTCTACAATGTTGCTGCGCTTTTATTACCTGTCAGAAGTGTGGCAATTCTTGTTATTAATGTCCCATCCAGTAGAGAGGTCTCTGCCAAATTAGTTAAATTATTATACGTAGGTACAGTAGACTGAAATGGAATATAACATTTGGCTCCATAGATCTTTCCTGCTTCTTCTAAGCATAACTAATATCCTGGTAGTGCTAATTACCGGAAAAAACTGGTCAAGTGCGTGGCAGATTATGCATAAGGTGGATAAGGTTAGGTGGTAAGGTAAGGTAGGTAAAGTAAGGTGAGGTGGTAAGGTAAGGTACTTATAATCTTGCTAATCTATACAAATATTATAATGAGATTTTAGTGAGAAGGGGATGCGAATACTCTAAAATTTAGATGTGCTCAGAATCAGTACCACTATCTTGTACATTATTGATCTAAGATTGAATGTTACCATTCGAACAGAGATTAGGAAGATTTACTTTTGAAGCGCGCTTTATTGTTAATTCGAGTGTAGAATGGCTCTGGCAAATCAGAGTACTAACTAAACGAGCTAAGCCGTACGCTTGAGCCTAGCACCTAACATAAAATTCAACTCAAGGCGCCGTAACATCTTGTATATCGCCATTGATATCATTAAATAGATACACAGTTCAAACTTAACTATCCAAGATCCTTGAAAATATTTCTTGGTTAGGTATTGATTTTTAGATGATCATAATCATCGCGCCTTGCCAAATAAGTTGCACAGACAATTTCACAAGCCGCAAATACTTAGCGAAATGAACGCTGATCCATAATTTTAGCACTTATTTTTTTTTTAGGCCCATATGGCCTCATAGCTGACACAAGTCTGTATGTATTTAAAATATTAAATACGTATTGCCTTTCTTTTTTATCGTCGATTCATCATTGATAAACAACTCGGATTTCTAAAGAATTTTCTCCTTCTAGAGTAAAAGCCCGAGTAACGTAACATCTTGCCACTTTTGATGTTACTACGAGTAGATATTATTATGTATTAACTGAATTGTGAAGTATATAACTTAAAATTTAAAAATTAAAACCACCGTCACAAAATCTCTAATAATCTTCAAACGGCTGAACAGATTTTCTTGGATTATAGCTAAGAACACTCTCGATCAAGCCACCTTTCAAACAAAAAAAAACTAAATCAAAATCGGTTCATTCGTTTAGGCGCTACGGTGCCACAGACAGATATACAGATACACAGACACGCAGATACACACGTCAAACTTATAACACCCCTCTTTTTGGGTCGGGGGTTAAAATTTACTTGTATCACTCATTTATTTAGGGGAACACACTCGTTTATATAGGGAAGTAATAAATACACTAACAACAGAAACAGCTTAAAGTTAGGCTTACCCAAACAATGTTACCATGAGAAGAGGTATTTTAATAAAGAGAAGTGCCTATCTTAGAATTGTATATCAAGTTGCATGGTACGATATGGAGTTGCGAATGGTTGTCGTATCTTAAACGTTATAATCCCTACGCCTGCGATAGCTACCCAGTTTCGGGTTACCGCGACGCTCATGATATTGTTGTTTACGACTTGCTGTTCATCCTTTATGTCCATTATGATATTTTATACAGGCCCTGTCAGATTAGTTCGAAATTATATCGGAATTGTTGAATCGTCTCAACTAATGGATATACATTGCAATACATCGCTCTCTCGAATAGGAATTTTTTAAAGATATTACAAGTGTTTATAACAGCCCCGACAAAATATCTGAGTTTTCCAAAACATCATTTTCAAATTAATAATTATGTATCTAGGCAACGTCCATCTTGACAGCTACACATTTGTCAATATTGACATAATATTATGAACCTAACGGTGTGTTACAAATTAACAAGAACACCAGAAAAGAGCTGATAACTTTTTAACGACTGAACCAATTTTTTCGGATTATAAGCTAAGAAACATTCTCGATCAAGCCACCTTTCAAACAAAAAAAAAAAAAAAAAACAGACTTCAAAAACCAAAAACACTAAAAAGTAGAAAATAATTTTTGTTTAGCTACACGTCTAATGTACCTAGGTATGAAGTCGAGCGAGCATATTAAAACAAAATTAGAAATCCAAGAGTGAAGCTTTTTTTAAAAAAAATTATTTCACAATTTTTAGTGGCCCCACTGTACTATAATATGCTATGCCCAGTTAAAACCCTACTGTTTACTAAGCTATTACAGTGATCGCGAGCAATTTGCTCTTATCCATTCAGGAGTTCTGTTCTCCATCTCCGAAGATATTCATCGGATCCCGACGAATTGAGAACCTCCTCCTTTTTTGGAAGTCGGTTAAAAATTAAAACCGGTTCATTAGTTTAGGAGCTACGATGCCACACACGTCAAACTTTCAACACCCCTCCTTTGGGTCGGGAGTTAACAAAATAAGGAGCATTTCAGCGGTGGCCGTTGTCAGCGTCACAGTCCGTGCCGCACTCGGCCGGCCGTTGACTCCGCGATGTATCGCAGTCGCGCTAAAACATGTGGACGACTTTACTCGCACTATTGACATATTTATGGCGTAGAGCTTCGCGCGGACGCGAGGCCGCTTTGCGTATTCACACGTACCTACGTTCCAACCTAATATTTACTTTTAAACATCGCATAATATTGTATATAAAAAAAAAAGAGCTACTGCCGAGTTTCTTGCTGATTCTTCTCGGTAGGGAAAGGCATTCCGAACCAGTGGTAGATGCTTTTGACGATTCAAAAGTACTTATAAAACTTTAATTGAATATAAATATTTTGAATTTTGAATTTGAATTCATGAATATGAAAGCTTCTCGAATGACAGCTTCCACTATAAAACAAGTAGATACTTTGCTAAAGACTATGGATTTCAAATTTTATAATAATCAATATTTGAACCTGAGGTTAGGGCGATTTGCTTATTTAGTTATTGTCTTTAGTAAGTTAATGCCTTTAGGTCATTTCGGGATAAATAGTAGGTTTTGACAGCAGCACCAACATCGCACATCACTTAAATTGGAACGTTAGTTATAGGTAGAGTTGGTACGTGTGTAGATGCCGTAAGTCGTAGGAGCTTCGCGGACACTCGACGCTATGGCGTGTTGGGATGGTTCTTTTGAATAAATTAACAACTCGTTTTGTTTGTGTTGTTGGCTCGTCTATTTTTATTGTTTGTTTATAAACGTCGGGTTAACTTTGCCGCAGGAATTTTGCTATAGTGTCCTATTGCTCATATGGTTTACTTTTTTTTTCTGGTGGTTCTTGCATTGCTTTTGTGTTTTCTATTTTATGTAATCCGTCACTTTAGTAACAGCTGTTAAGTCATATTCGACTAATGAATTACTAATTAATGTAGCTGTCTAAAAACTGGTTTATATTTAAGGCTTGCAAATCTGAATTTATATAATTGTAGCGTTCAAGCTCGAATAAATAAATTTAGTTTCGAGGAACTTTGGTGCAAGCTTTTCATTTAGCAAAATCTTTTAGTTAAAACAATATTTATTAAAATAAGATAACGGTCAAAGATTACTTGTTTTCACATAATAAAGATAATAACAAAAACCAAATAAACAAATAAGAATACGTAGGTACTACGAGCGTAAACCTCGGAAATGATCCCAATGGCCTTGCCAAGGTGATACTCGAAACTGGTACCTTCGCAGCGAGATAAAAAAAAACGAAAACTTGTATTGACGTCGGTAATTACTTACCTATCAAGTGAACACCTTTAAGTATTAAGTCTTAAGAATTTTATGTAATTATTACATCTTCTTGCGGCTTAATCTGATCACGAAAGCTGTTAAATCTATGGGTGCCCAATAAGTCACACTCAATTGTGTCGCAGTGTGACTGGTAGGGAATTTGTCGAATATTTTTCCCATCGAGTCCCACTGTTATTAGTTGCAACCCTTTTATAAATTAGAATTCCCAACGAGTCACACTATTACTGTGGGTGTGACTCGATGGGAATAAAAAATGCTAAAGAGTATTTTGAGTGGGTGACGATGATTTGAAAAATTGGCCAACTTGGCCAACTTAACAATATAAGTCCTTAGTCGGGATGAAACCTAAGATACTTACCTAACCAAAAGAGAATAAAAAGTATACAGTAATTAGTAGTAAAATAGTATAGAAAGGTGAAATTATAAAGCAATAGATAATAAATAGATTTTATAACTGAAACTCACCAAAACCTAACCGCAATCGATTTTTGAGTTTGGCGTAAAAAGTTGTGCAATATATAAATAGTTGTGCCTTTTGTACCCAAAACTATGGACAGTGATGAATAATGATAATAATTTAGCTAAATCTTAACCTTCCTGCAATGGCAATCTGGCGAATCCTTGTGGCTAATTTTATGCATACCTACTTAATTCTTGCCTATCGCGAAACAAGTTTGTTATGCCCCAGCATTTTAAAATTTCTGGTCATAATAATTTACATATTGACACCAAAGATATCTGAAAGATAGAGAGATTTTAGGAATATTTTCATAATACAATAATTATTTTCAGGCGGAGTATCTAATTAATATTTGTAAGTTAATAAATATAAAATAATGATCTACTATTCATAAGTTAATTAAATTATCCGTCGCCACCTGTTGCTCATTAACGATAATGCAACAATGACGCACAGTATCTAATAAAGAGTAGTTAAGTAGTGAAGCGTATGAATACGTTCGCATCTTTAATTGCTGATTTTGTTATGATAGACGTACATTAGGTAGATGTTGTCCATAAAAACAATTTACTTCGTATTATGCGTCTTAAAACTAAATATTATTTAAGCGCAAAAGTTAGGGCTAAAAGGATGAGGTGCTCTGCAATTAGCTTAGCTGTAAAATCGGGAGCTTCACTAAACTATTGTCATTGTATTAATAATATCAATTTAATATTGAAAGCTCACTGTTACTAAAATGAGAACTAAGATGAGATTCTGGTGGCGTGATAGACAGCTCTTTTACTTTGCTGGTTTTATTTATAGACAATTGACTCTTTATCCTCGCGCTATCAATTTTCCCCTCTGTGACGAAATATATATCGCAAATATCGTTGACATAGACATATGTTTTTAATGGCTTGTTAACCAAGGAGATGCTCAAGATTCTGCAAACGTAACGTGTGGCAACGGAACCGGTTGCATTAAATACTCAATATGTATGCAACTAGAACATCCATTTGATTAAAGGCTGACACAAGCAATGCGCGACGGAGACTGCATGACAGAATGTTTTTTAAGTTAGCCCTTGACTGCGATCTCACCTGGTGCTAAGTGATGACGAAGCAAGCTTAGTTGGAAGCAATAGCTTAAAACCCATAAGTACTCCATATTGGTTTTTACACGGCTTTATATCGGAACGTTAAATGTCTAGGCAAGACGGCTTCACCACCACCCTACTAGTAACGCCTACTGGTAAGGTAGAAATCATAAATACCCAAATTGTGCCTGCCGGGCATCAAACCCGGGACTACGGGAAATCGTCAACACTCACCGACATGCAGAAGCCTTGCGAAGTTAAAAATCACTGGTACTGCATTTTCGACTTTAAATTAGGTACATTTAGGCCCACTTTATCAACACACAATACATTGTATGACATTGACTACTTCACGACACGTTATCGCCACGCGTTGCGTGTGTTTTAGCCATAAGTGATTCTCGACTTATCGGACTCTACCTATTTAGAAATTAGTCATTTTAAGTGGATAGTTAAGTGTTTAAGTTGGAAATGCAAACTTAAAAAAAAAACATAGAAGTCATACTACACTACTTACACAGTTTTGAAATAAAATTATAATAAAGTAATAATATTAAATACCAAACTAATTAAAAAAAAACTACTTTAATGCCTCGGAAACTTCAAAGTTAAACGCACGAGAGTGAGCATCAAGATCCAACAAGGATGTGGAATTCACTTTGATAAGACGTGGTTGGGTTTTAATTACTCTTGTGTGTATACTTTTGCTCGCTGGATTGCGATGCAACGCGAATTGGGTCGTGGCAGCCAGCTGTAAAGGTTTGGCTATACACAACGCGTGACGACAACGCGGCGCGCTGGAGCGTCTCTTAGGCTGAGATTTAGAGCGCATAACGCGTTCAAAGCAACAATGGGAACACCATATTTTCTTTCTTGCCAACCGTACTTTTCAAATGAAAGAGACAAATTGGCGCTCCCATTGTTACTTTGTGTGCATTATACTTTGACTTTGCTTAGAAGTTTCAAATAAAACAAGATAGATTTAGTATGTTGGCGATCAGTCGAACAGTGTCTTACGTAAGTCTCATTAAAGTCAAAGTACGCTCTATACTTAGATCTCAGCCTTAGTCTTAACACAGCTCCTTGAAGTTGTAACCATACTTCCTCACTAATATTATACTCGTAAATGCAAAAGTGTAGTTATCTGTCTGTTTGCTAGCTTTTCATGGCCGGCTTTTGACGATTCCACCCGAACGAAGGCGGGCGGATCTGCTAGTTTGTAATACAACTATATGAATCATTTTATACGGAACAAGGCAGCAGCGCGCTGCTGTCTTAATGTTATTACAACTTGCAAGATACGCTATGGAGACGTTGCAGTGACGCGTCCTGTCTGCCCGAGCCTCAAGCCGACCGCGTTCAAAACGTTATTATATCTCCACTTTGTTCCTTTCGCAGTAATTTTAACCACATTGCGGGTTTACGAGTTATTCTAATTAGTTTTAATTTTCAGCTTCAAAGATAGAAACGGATGATGGTAGAAACACATTTCACCCCGCATTCTGGCGCATTCACAAGATCTAACATCACGCCACGCCACACCACCAACCCATACCTACTAATATTATAAATGCGAAAGGCTGTCTGTCTATCTATCTGTCTGCTAACTTTTCACGGTTCTCCTGTTTGTCAGAAATCTTAGCCATTCTCATTCTGAAATGTCCGACCCGTGTCCAGTAGTAGACCGGCAATGAGTTGATGGTTGTAGAAGCAGTACCACGATTTACACTCACATAGCGTGGCATGTTGCGAATATGTTTCTAGTTTCAACCACAAAGGAAATCCCCTGTACTTAAACAAAGAATTATTACTCTTAACAACATAGCCGGCTGAGCTTGCCGGCAGTGAAAATAGATCTGACAAAATGTAAACACGACATTGCTAAGCGAAACACTCTCGCTATCACCTCGGTAAATATTGGCCAAGTAGTCAAGTAAATCATTTGGCAACAATTTCCTCCGCGATCCGACGGAACGTAAGCGTAATTACCGACGTCAAAGCGTAAACAACTGCGGCCTCGAACTCACTTAGCGTTCACTCGACCGAAACCTCGGAGCGAGACTGTAGTCTCCATCATGAAGAACAACAGGAGCTCGATTGCTGTGAAATGACAGCTACAGTGTTATGATCGCAATCACCTCCCAATGCTTGACGCTCGCTCGCTATTGGCTACAATACAATGCATTGTTGCATAAAGAATACCATAAGCTCAACCAATCACAATAATTGCGATTGTAATGATTGATGCAGGTTTTCCGGAACCGAGCTACAAATGTAGGTACTCGTTGCGTTACTAAAGTATAACAATAAGGATATCACATCATGATCAACCCATCCCCAGCTTACTATTGAGCACGGGGTCTCTTTTCAGAATGAGAAGGGTTTAGCCATGGCCTACCACGCTGGCTCAGTGCTGATCGGCGGACTACACACAACTTTGAAAACATTATAGGAAACTCTCAGGTATGTAGGCTTCACCATTAAAGCGAGTGATATTTATTGTTTAAAACGGAATATAACTACGATATTCGTCAACTAAGACATAGTAGATCTCTTACAAAGATCTTGACAGGCACTCGTTCCCTTTCCAGCAAGCCTCTGAATTTCATCCGTAATCTCTACTAGATGATAGAGCCGAGCAGGTCTTTCAACGCTGCGTCTTTCGTTGCAGGATCACCGTTCGAGCAGGACCCCAACCACTATCGTTTCTTCGAGCTGAGTCCCGCCCACAGTGTCACGTCGCTATCCATAATTTGGATTTCGGAAAGCGCTATGTTATTTGACCTCTCAATAGGTGGCTAACCGACAGCAAACGTCGCCAAGGAACAGCTGAACAAAGTAAGATGTACAGAAGCAGAAAAGTGACATCAAAAGTCTCTAGTGTGAACTCGCACTTATTCAGTTATCTCATTAAAGTAAATGTGCAGTAGCTAGCGAGGCAATCTTTGTTTGTCGGTGCAAGGCACGTGGACACGTTTCATAAAACTACACACTTCATACTTAGGAGTCCTTGCAGACGCGCCACAACCAGAACCACGGAGCGGCAAAAATGTCACTGGGCACCAAATTGTATGAAAATGCGTTTTATTCACACGTCCGACTATATTTTGCAATCGCGTTCAACGGCTGACCAACGAAATCCCTAGCCACAGACGAAAAGCGGCGCGGAAAATTTAGTTTATATAAGTTTGTATGGAGCAAGGCGCTCGCTGCCGCGTCGCTAAACAAAGTTTTAATAAGTTCAATGCACATACAATTACAAAGGGTCTTCTCGGTAGACCTAAGTAAATCGATGCGGATCTCGAAGCTGGGCCTTCTTGCCCGGGCGTTTTCCTCACAGGCAGCGCCTATCTACCTGGATCCTTTTATTTTTGGCCTGGACGTTCAAGCTCTCTTCCAAGGAATCCGTTCTATTCTTAGAAAATTCAAAGCAAATTCAGGCAATTGCAGCGAGACCACGCAAGACCACCTAGATGGCGATATTTTTGTCGTTTGTGTTTGTTGTGTGGTCCGTCTGAATCAACACGTACCGAGCACGGTCACGCGATTTGAAACGATTGTTACAAGAGTATAAATTTCTTAGAAGTTACATGCGCAAAGGAAAGAATATTTCAAGTTACGTGATTTACGCGTAAAATGGTTACAAATAGACAAACGTGTATAACGTCGACTCTAGCAAAAAATATTTCATTAATTCATTAATTCAGAAATTCTCACTCCGACCAATACATACTTAATTACATTCATCAGAAACTCGTATAACGTATTACACGTGCCAAATAACCTTTAATGATTTAAATTACCAATTTAACGGTACAATAAATTACACAAATAACAGGAGATTGAATGAGAATTCGCAACAAATCTCCAACTTTGACCATGTATTCCGGATACGATCATACGAAATTAAACAAAAGCGAAAGTAATTTTTTGATTATGACGATAATTACTCATTGGATTTATGATCAAGAATATATGAGACTGAGATGTAAAATTTTACTAGAGCGTGCAATGTAACACAAAAACCCCAACCGTACCTACTGATGTGCATAAGGAAATCTAACTTTTAGTCAGTGTTTCGGCACTGGATTTGTTTTTACTCTGTCTATATTATGTATAGAATAGTAATAAAAGAATTTGTTTTTACTATTGATCCCACACATATTAACAGAAAGTACTTAAAATCTAACTTAACGCATATAATGTCTCGTGCCAATGAAACGTGTTCTAATAGCAATGTTAAATGTAATACCGATAATGTATATTCTTTCCAATCCTAGTTTTCGTAATCATCTATCAAAATATGGGTTAGGTACTTTTTGGAGCTTGATGTTCGAAAATTGCACCTCTAATCTCTACAGCTCTATGGATGTACAAATTAATAAATGGCATAATATTAGCTGAGTAGAGATTGTAATAGCACTACAAAACTGTACAGAACTGGTTTTGCGATAGATATTCAAGATAATAATAAGTGGCAATGATTTAAAAGGTTGCAGCTTTGTTTAATTAATGTAAGATTATGTAATCTTGTGTATCCTTTAATTAGTTCCTGTCTAGGCACTATCTAGATATAATAAAATATCTATATATTTTGTTTCGATTTATCTATGACTAATTTTGAATGGAAGTGGGTGGGGACGTGGTAGGACCTACGATAATCTAACGATTCGCATAGGATGAGACAAACAAACGAACACGACAATGAAATGGACAAATGGCTCATTGGCTGAACATTTTAGAGGACTTTGGATCAATTTAAACTTGGCACTTTCTGTGAACCGTTGAGATATAAAAATTGTAAAGGACATCGCACACCGCCGCATGTCTCATTTTCATTACTGAAAATGCAAGTGACAAGTGCAAGCAGCATCATAATTCGTGAGCAAAGTTCACGACAACGCCGATCACTGGTAATGCCATCAGCCTAACTTCGATGGGCCTTATGCGGCCGAATTTTGTCGCTGAAGTCACACTATTTCTGTATTGAAAATATTATACGTTGCGAGGCTTCAGCAGGTCGTATATTATAAATTATTATTAGTTACTCAATTTGGTAGTAATAGGCCCATTTAATTTCCTAACACCTATAAATACTAGTTCAACAATTGCTTTGTTATTATTAATTGACGATAATTAATCACACTGCGAGTAGTTAATCTGTTTCTAGTACAAGTAGCATTTACGGATGTTGTTGCCAAATAGAGAATCCGGTTTGGAAACGGTGCATACAGACGAGCCATAACCATAACCGCTGAAAAACTGCTGCCGCGCAAATAATTGACAAAACGTACGTATGACAATATGCAGTCAATTAATATAGTAGATGACGTTGCGAAAATATGGTCAATGGCATGGGTTAAGCAGATGAAATTACTTAATTGTATATCAACTGCTATGTCATTGGTGCGTCACTCGAACGCAAGCTGCCATTCACATCGTCATACCATTCTTAATAATCCGTGTCTTCGGCAAAGCAACACAACTTCAGGAAGCTGCACAGAGCATTTCCTCACAAGCACTACTGCGTAACGATTGCCTTTATTATGTGGTCTGTCTTAATGAACCTTTAGACGGCACCAGCCGGGCGATCTCTTAAATTTTATTGCTTTATATTTCTATTTCTAGGTCAAGTGATGCAGATATACAAATTGCATTCGTTTAAAATAAATATTCATTCTATCATATTTTGATTGGAAATTTCATTAGTATTACAAAACTTCGATCAAGAAATGATGACTAAAAATAGTCGTTTAAGTCAGAGAGAGATAACGCTGATATTTCTGCCTCATGAAATGAATTTGAAATGAAATGAATTTATTTGTTTCATATAGGACAGCAAGTGCCACTTATGATATGTCAAGACTCTACCAACAATTCGGAAAGGAGTTTTTACTGAGAAGAGCTGGCAAGAAACTCGGTAGCTTAATTCGTCAAAAAGACCAGATTTGTGGAAAGATAACGCACCATCTCAAAAGGCTATAATTGTGAACGAATTTCTGGTCAAAAACTCAAAATTTATCGAACAGGCATCGTATTCTCCCGACATGGCTCCGACCGACTTTTTATTTTTCCAAAACTCAAATTACCACTTCGAGGCATCCATTTTCAGTCGTCTATGACGTAAAAAAGAATTCGCGGCGAATCGATTCCACAAAATGCGTCTAAAAATGTTTTAAGGATTGGGTATGTGTTTATTTCGGAAGGGAAGGCCACTTTGAAGGCGATACAATAAAGTTGGATGAACACCTAACACATTTTGTGTTTCATTAAACAATTCCCGGTACCTTCTTGACATAGTTATAGTACTTCGCTACTCGCCAAATAGGAAAACACCCAGTTTGACGAAGCGAACACATGCAAGCTCTCAAAAGACACGATTGCCGTGAATGGCAGTCTTCTAGAGGTCACGGTCCTCTTTGAATCACGGAATCCTCTTTGAATCAGTACCCTCAGTATGAGATTTTAGTTCTCACCAATTTTGATAGTATTCGAGAGTCGAAACTAAATAACCTCAATGTAAAATGCACCTAAACATGATCGATTTAAAGCTAAAAATTCAGTACCATTGTTTTTAATTTCGCAATGTTTCCGCTAGGAGCGCTGCCTGTAAATATATGTAAAAACTTGAGCATTAAAACAAGGCTTTTAAGGGCCATTTTACTTTGACGCCAAAGAGTTTCGACTCTCAAATACTATCAACGTTGACGAGAAGTAAAATCGCATACTAAAGGGAATTAAGTAATGTGACTCACTGATAAACACGTGGTGTACTACTCCCGTAGTGATACACCCGAACTCAGGAATTGTGTGGCTATAATACTAAAGAAAAGCCTGAAGCCTGAAGCAGATGACTGCACGAACGAACGGCTTCAGGCTTGGCCACTTGGCCGAAGAAGAACATCGTGGCTCAAGAGTTTACGCCAATAGTACGGGTAGAGTACCCGAATTATTTTCCGCGCACCTGCGTCCAAGCTGCAGATAGCCCTAACAGTTGCCAACCTCCGGTAGGAGACGGGGCTTTAAGAAGAAGAAGACTCACCCTAAAAGGCGCAGGGAAGAGCGACGAGGCGTCGGGCTCGGCGGGGCGCGCGTTGGACATCTGGTGGGCTCGCGCCTGCCGCTCGCGCTCGCGGTCGCGCTCGCGTTCGCGGTCGCGCGCCTCGCGCGGCTCGGCGGCGCGCGCGTCGTGGCCGTCGCGCGGCTCGCGCCCCGACCACGTGCCCGTCGCGCCGCCGCCGCCGCCCCCGCCCCCGCCCCGGTCCCACTTGTCGTACCTGCAACAATACCATACTTTATCAAAAACTATACTTACATAATAATTACTATTTACAATAATGCGACAATGTGCCTGTCTGTTAGCTTTTCACGGCCCATACATTTAACTGATTTTGACGAGATTTGGTACAAGGATATCTTGCATGCCAGCGATAGACGTAGACTACTTTTGTCTCGGAAAATCAAAGAGTTCCAAACGGGGGAAAAAAACTTAAATCCACGCAGATGAAGTTGCGGGAATTATCTAGTTTATAATATAATGTTAAGTGTTACATACGTTCCGTATAAGTAAACAAGTGTAAATTAAAAATTTATAACACCCCCGACAAGTGAAGGTTACAGTAACTAGAAAAGAGCTGATAACTTTCAAACGGCTCAACCGATTTTCTTGGATTATAGCTAAGAACACTCTCGATCAAGCCACCTTTAAAACAACAAAAAAACTAAATTAAAATCGGTTCATTAGTTTAGGAGCTACGATGGCACAGACAGATACACAGATACACACGGCAACTTATAACACCCCTCTGTTTGGGTCGGGAGTCAATAAAACTGAGCAAAAACTGCTCCACTCCACTCCGTCTGTATGCGTCGGTCATTAAATTATGTAGGAGTGTGCCACCGCCGCGTGCCATACAGCTCACAAATAGGTATAAAAAAATCATGATTTTTTAAAAGATGTTTACATTTTATTTCCTCCATTAAAAGTGTAAATATTATGATCAAAATGAATTATTTGATAACGTCCAACTTCCAAGGTTCTCAAACCAAAAAAAAAACGTTTGTTCAAAAGGCAACTTAACAATTAGGTAGGTATTACGTTATCATAAACATACCAATAAGATAAAAGCATGAAAGCGATATGTTTGTGTTTCTTATCTAGTTGTTGCGAGTGCCACAGCGCGTCAGTTAGGTAGGGCTGCCAGTAGAGCTTGAGCAAAAACTCTGATTTTTGGTGTAACTTCGGAGTTTTTTGTAAATTGTAGCGAGCATAACCGGAGTTTAAATTTTAAGATTTTAAGCTAAAAAAATCAAAGTGACGTCTGTTCCAGCAGTTACAATTTGAAACAGTATAATGTGTGATTTCGCGTAAATTATTTCTTATTTTTAAATGGTTTCTTGCGTATAGGGTAGACTGGGAATGCCTGTTATTTACAATCACAAGTACTGTTTTTGATAATTTAATAGATAGCTTGGTTCAAAAATTACACTTTTTTCTTTACAGAAATGGGTTCATACATGCAAATTAAACTAGTATAGGTAAGATATTTTTGTAGGTTTTTAATAAAATTTCGAAACTCCGGAACTTCAGCGTATGATCGAAACCCGACTCCGGAACTGAACCATTGTCTGAATTTCAAGCCCTAGCTGCCACTGCTGCCAGCTGCAACTTGAGAATTGGGTCGCAAATCGAACACCGCTAATGAGTGCTCACTATCATGTTAATGTAATATTCATAAGGCGAGTACGGAATAATTTATGTAAACAATATACTGTGTTTATAGTTTTTGGTTTGTTGGTAATAGTGAACCCAAGTAAACATATCCGTCATCTACTAACCATATTAATAACTAACTTATGCTCGCGACTTCGTTCGCTTGGACAACACAAATTTCAAACCCCTATTATACCACCTTGGGAGTTGAATTTTCAAAAACCCTTTCTTAGCGGATGTCTACGTCATAATAGATCTATCTACATGCCTTTCAGCCCGATTCATCCTATCGATTCGTTTGAGCTGTGCGTTCATAGATCAGTCAGTCAGTTAGTTAGCTTTTCCTTATATACATATATTATATACATGAATAATAGAAATCGTTCAAAACCTAAGTATTTTTTGAAAATCAATAAAATATTACACAAAAAATGATAGGCAGCCCTAGTCCATATCGTTTATTTGCCTTGGACATTGTTTCGCTCGGTATGTATTAACCCGTTTCCTCCTGATGGGTGGTCTAAGTAGTACGGAACCGTTCCAGAGTTCAACAGCCACATTCACGTATTGCTCGGAGGCAGTGTGTTGAAAAAGTGCATACTTAAATCATTCGTATGGCGCCAGCGCGGTTGTTTCCGAGCGATTTGTTAAAACAAACTTCTTTGAAGTTTATTAATTTTTCTTTTACGCTCCAATATCTAGCATAGTAGGTAGTAGGTAATACTGTTGCTTGTTTATTTTAAACTGTAGGAGACTTTTTAGAATTAACTCAACAATATTGGATTTTGGTAGGTAGGTATATTTAAACCTGTTTTTGAAAAGCATTTCATTTCAGTTTCTTAAAATAATTTCCATCCTACTTTTGATGCATTGTTTTTTCTTTAACAAAAGTGTGATTCCGTTAGTTTACATCGTACAGACAAATTGGGTAACATTCATCCTTTACATTAGTTACTACAGTAGGTATGGAGGCCTCAATACGGGAATGGACTGAAAATACACATACAAAAGATCGTAGTTTCAAACTCCCACACTTTTTGTTGCTGTCATACTATCACACTTACCCCTAGCGTACGTCTAGAGCTTAGAAATGGAAGGGGAAGGAGAATATTGGTCATGCCTGATTTATGCCTGCATGATAAAAACAGGAGCATACTAGAATGTCAGCGGCGAAGATGAATAACATACTGTCAGTCGTCATTGACAAACAAGAGGCATTGTAATGTTAGAATTCAAATCAGTCAGTTCTGTTATGCACGAATCGCCTGCATCTCGACTAATGGTCATCACTCATCGGTCGCGTATTGTGCGATAACGGAGTAGAGTGACCTCAATCCGGACTACACGAGCTCGGAACACCCGACAGTCGACACTACAGTCTGTAACCACGGACTTGGAATAGCTAGATGCCGCATGTTTATTACATAGTATGAAAAACAATCATGCCAATTTTTTCTTAAATACGATATGATCATGCAAGTTATGCAATGACATAACTCGCAGTCACACACAAAAATTTATAACAACCCCGACAAGTGAAGGTTACAGTAACTAGAAAAGAGCTGATAACTTTCAAACGGCTGAACCGATTTTCTTCGATTATAGCCAAGATACACACGTCAAACTTATAACACCCCTCTTTTTGGGTCGGGGGTTAATAAAATAGGCGCTTGGCTATTTGGCTCCGGGCACGCTGGCTTGCGGTATCCAGCTACTCCACATCCATGGTCTACACTCCACACGTACACTGTACAGGTGCAATATTACCTACATTGTGCACTCAGCGTTTCACTGTTGTGGGTGATCCATTAAACTTTTAGGTGACCGCTGAGATTGAAACCGCAATATTCCCTATATTTTATAACACCATGAATAGCTGCTGAGTTGTTAGTTAACTTTGTTGAAATGCCATGATTTTACAGCGCTGTGTGAGCTTTCATTGGTCAAGGAAACTTTTCCATCGGAGGCGGTCAGGAGCAGCTTTCTTTAATCCACCGGCGGCTCTGACTTTACTTAGAGTTAAAAGGAGATAGATTTATATGAGAGACACAATTGTCTCGTCTTAACTGTGTCTTTAGTCCGAGCAAAATCCAAGTACTCTCTATAGATCTTAGCCTGACCGCAGAGTAAGGATAGTATGTTATTGAGATCTAGAGAACGACAGGAAGCATACTTTGAATTTGCTCTTTAAGTCATAAGACACAGTAAAAACGAGACAGATTGACGTGTCGGGACATAAATCTGTCTCGTTTTATTTCAAACTAGCCGATGCCCGCGACTTCGCCCGCGTGGATTTAGGTTTTTCGAAATCCCGTGGGAACTCTTTGATTTTCTGGGATAAAAAGTAGCCTATGTGCTAATCCAGGATATTATCTATCTCCATTCTGAATTTCAGTCAAATCCGTCCAGTGGTTTTTGCGTGAAGGAGTAACAAACATACACACACACACACACACACA
The DNA here is from genome assembly GCF_905333055.1 of Maniola jurtina. Classification (NCBI taxonomy): domain Eukaryota; kingdom Metazoa; phylum Arthropoda; class Insecta; order Lepidoptera; family Nymphalidae; genus Maniola; species Maniola jurtina. Next base: position 7,256,302 of record NC_060049.1, on the reverse strand, counting down.
CACACACACACATACAAACTTTCGCCTTTATAATATTAAGTGTGATTAAGTCTGAACAGTCAAAATACAGACCGCAACATGAGTTTCCCTTGATCTATCAGGCTCTCCAGTTTGATACCTAGCAATTTTTCGAATTCTAGAACCTTTCTTGCGTAACATATATTCTATCTATCGCATTTTTGACATAAACTTTAAAAAGTTCTTTCTTAAAAGTTCATATTCTTTAGAATTCATTCTTTAGAAACTTTACCTAGTATAAACCTACACTCTTTCAGAGAGGGGACCCGTGCACAGTAGTAGACCGGCGATGGGATGGGAAGATGATGATGATGAAACCAACACTTTACATCAGGTCAATTTATTCCTATCTCGGCGGTATAATCATCTTTGTTGTGAGTCGTAACGCCTTACGTTGTTAGCTTTAAGGGGTCCACCTTTAAAGTTAACACCTATTAAATATTAATAGGTAAATAATTAACCCCCGACCCAAAAAAAGGGGTGTTATAAGTTTGACGTGTGTATCTGTGTATCTGTCTGTGGCATCGTAGCTCCTAAACGAATGAACCGATTTTAATTTAGTTTTTTTTTGTTTGATAGGTGGCTGGATCGAGAGTGTTCTTAGCTATAGTCGAAAAAATCGGTTCAGCCGTTTGAAAATTATCAGCTCTTTTCTAGTTTTCTTTTAGAGGTTTTTGTGTCCGGGGTTTATTAAAGGAGATCATTCTAGCTCCATACATTTTTGGGCCTTTTCTGAAAGTGCCGGCCAACGAAAAAAAATGGTACGGATCGTTAGAACTAGCCATTTGGAGTAATAGTTACTATGGCAGAAAAGTTGTAGGATTGCTCTGAACCAAGGTATACAAGGTCGAAGATTCGTCATTTTCATACATTTTGATTGATTTCTAAAAGTGCTGGGAAACATAAAATAATATTAGATATTGCTAGAACTAATGATTTGAAGCAATTGTCATTATGACGCGAAGGCTGTGGAGCCATTATATGTCGTGTTATACAAGTTATACAAAAAATGAATATACTTTGTATAATTAATTATAACCGATTTTATGATTTTGTTACTCTTCTGATTGTTTTATACGAATTTGAATACACGTACAATTATTTTGACTCCCACGAAGTATTGGATCAGCTGCAACGTGGACAAAATTCGTTTATACATACCTGGATTGTATCCGGCCTTGTAATACTAAGTGATCTCATCCAGCCATCTCCCAAACTTCTGCCACTGGGATATCTCCGGCGAGCTCTGTGATGAATGCACCATTTGGTTATAAGTACTGTTCACCAAAGTAACTACGGGCTTGCTTCAGTCGATAGCTGCCCAAAGTAACCTGCGTCAATTCTTCTGTGAATCTAGGAAAGTCATTGAACGGAGGATGTCGGCTTCCATAGCCTGGAAATGAGCTCTTCTTCTATTATAATTACATATTGTTTGTGATAACAAGTTCTGCTGAACTGTTTTGCTTATTGACCGTTCATAGATTACGTCAAGAAAATCACGTGCAGGCACGTTGTTATCTATCAGAACATGATAGCTATTCAGCAATGCTGACAAAATCATGAAATAATCGATCATGTTACTTAATGTCCGGTTACAAATCCTGAATAACCCTGAGTAAACAAAAATCTCTTCCAAAGCGGTCGTTCATCATTTTCATTATCCAGCAGCAAATGGTAAAAAGTCTAGATTTATTGGCTTGGTCAGTAGTTAGCTGGGTTTTATACTGATGTTTTGTTACTGGCATTTGTGCCACATAACCGCACACCTCAAGAAAGAAAGATTACCTCAAGATTGTTCATGGTATCTTTAGAACCATGGACTAAGATAAAAATCTTCTATATCATTTAAGGTATCATATAAAATCTGGGCATTGGAAGTTGCTGCAGCGTGTAGATTATTGTTCCATCGCAACAAATATAAAGGCTTTTAGTGGTTTTGGAACTTGTGGTTAGGGTATGATTTTCACTGAAAAAAGTAATTAGTACTTTTCTGAAGATATATGCACATGCCTGTATCGGTCTGTATATGCCCATGTATTGATAATAGAGATAGCCTTTCGTTCTTGAGGCATGCGGTTATGTGACACAAATGCTAAAAATAAAACATTTAAATGAAACCCAGCTAATTTTTGACCAAACCAATAAATCTAAGCTTGTTACCATTTGCCGCTGGATGGTGGAAGTGATAAACAATTGCTTTAAAAGAGATTTTTGTTTGCTCAGGATTGTTCAGAGTAACCGGGCATTAAGTAACATGATCGATTTTTTCAGGATCGCGGTAACATTGCTAAACAGCTATAATATTCTGATAGACAATAACGTGCACAGACGTGATTTCCTTGACATAATCCATGCACTGGTCAATGCGCAAAACAGTTTAGCAGAACTTGTTATCAAAAACAATAATTATAATAGAAGAAGAGCTCATCTCCAGGCCATGGAAGCCGACATCCTCCGTTCAATGACTTCCCTAGATTCACAGAAGAATTGACGCAGGTTGCTTTGGGCAGCTATCGACTGAAGCAAGCCCGTAGTTACTATGGTGAACAGTACGTAAAACCAAATGGTGCATTCATCACAGAGCTCGCTGGAGATATCCCAGGGGCAGAAGTTTGGGAGATGCCTGGATGAGATCACCTAGTATTACAAGGCCGCATACAATCCAGGTATGTTTAAACGAATTTTGTCCACGTTGCAGCTGATCCAGTACTTCGTGGGAGTCAAAATAATTGTACGTGTATTCAAATTGGTATAAAACAATCAGAACAGTAACAAAATCATAAAATCGGTTATAATTAATTATACAAAGTATATTCATTTTTTGTATAACTTGTATAACACGACATATAATGGCCCCACAGCCTTCTGGTCATAATAACAATTGCTTCAAATCATTAGTTCTAGCAATATCTAACATTATTTTATGTTTCCCAGCACTTTTAGAAATCAATAAAATGTATGAAAATGACGAATCTTCGACCTTGTATAACTTGGTTCAGAGCAATCCTACAACTTTTCTGCCATATTAACTATTACTCCAAATGGCTAGTTCTAACGATCCGTACCATTTTTTTTCGTTGGCCGGCACTTTCAGAAAAGGCCCAAAAATAATGATCTCCTTTTGAGTTATATTTGTTGTAACCATAATGAGACTGGCTTCCTCGCAATATAAGTTCTTCAATTGTATAGTACTGTAACTACATAATTATTATATCTATTTGGATTTACATGTTTGTTTAATAAATGTAATCGTTTGCAGAACGGCCGGCAAACAGCTAATCCACTCCAATACGGCGAGCATAGAAGCCATTAGTGTAATAGTGTCGATCCCATCGCCGCAGTATGATAAGCACGGTTATAATCGATACAACTCACATATCCTGCAATTCGTTTGAAAGCTACATTTCAGATCTGCCTACCAATCCATTAAAACTTCCCTTACCTTCGTTTAGCAAATATTATATTCGTCTGTAGCAAATAAAGGTCGTAGCTTACAGACACAGCTCCCGCACGCGGTAAAGGTATAATCATTCAAATATGAGCTTAAAGTCGTACTCTGTGGATACATTTTACAATGACAACATACAATTGCAAACAACGCGCAGCAAGCGAGCTTCCCGCAATCTAGCCTCTAGAAGTCTAGATGGTTGACGTCTCGCTTACCACCGTTTGCGCTTCAAACGAGTGGTCCACGCGTCTACAGCGTGCGGGCCACTCGAGCAAGTTGTAACGTGCGCAGGTAGGGAGACGCCGTACTGCTAGCTGTCATCGCGTGGACAACGAGCTGTGCTAGTTGCCGGCGCGTGGCCAACTAGCGGTCACTTCGATTTGAGGCGGAGCCGAGCGTGTGTTGTGTGGGAACGGTGTCGTGTAAATGAGCTACGATCTTAACTCTTAAAAGCGATAACGCCAAATTGTTCCTATTAATAGCGTTACGTTACGATACTACGAACAATAAAGCTATGTCCTAACTATTAATATGTATTATTATTAGCGGTAGTGGTCAAGACGTCGGCCTTCTATTCCGGAGGTCGGGGTTCGATCCCGGGCCTCCCAATGAAGAAGACCTCTAACATTTCAACGTAATGTTAAAACATCGTAAAGAGACCTGCGTGTCTGACAGTTTTCCATGTTCACAAAGGTATGTGAAGTTCGCGAATTCACACGGGGTCAGCGTGGCAGATTATGACCTAAACCATTCCTATTTTGAAAGGAGACCCATGCTTAGTAGTGGGCCAACAATGGATTGATCATCATTATGATGACAATTTGTAACACAATGCAGGTAATCCTGCACAAGGCCCTTCCTTCAAGGCCAATCTGACGCCCTTCAGGCCCAAAATGTGGAATTCCTAAAGTGTTGAATTCTTATATTGTTGAATTTGCAAAATGTTGAGTTCTTAGACTTAGTCGCCAAGGTATAGACAGAAGTAAGTAGGACTTTGTGAATTTTAAACTAGTTAACTATATATTCATCTTACAAACTGTTTTTATTAAATCTAAACAACGTAACAAATAACCTTCATTACATCAACTTATAAAGACTATGTTCTAATAACATTTTTCTTTCAATCTCAATTTTAATCACATGAATCGGAATGTTCCTCATTTTTTATACAAATAAATTCAATGTTTTCAGCCTCATCGGTTGTATAGAAATTATTATCCTTCATCGATGAAGATGGCAAATTTTTAGAAAAGTTAATAAATTGTTCAGAAACCGACGTATCCGACACATCAATTTTATGTTCTAAGTTATAACAATCTTGTTCCAAGTACGAATCAGACTCGAATTTTTGTTCGTCCTCAAATTCTCCAACTAAATTTGTTTCGAATTCGTTAGAAAAGGGTGATAATTTATACTCTTCTTGGTTCAAGGATGTAATATGTTCTGCATCGTCCTCAGATTCTAGAACTGAATATACATTTTGGTAAAAGATTTCTCCTTGCTCATTTTGTGTGCATGTATCAGATAAAGACATTTCATTCTCTTTTCGCTTTAAAGATGGCCTTGAAAATTCTACTTCTTTAGTAATATATGTTTCTGTGTCTGAAATTTCGTCTGGATTTTCTGAATTTTCGTCTTCAAATTGTATTGTATAACGTTGATTTGGATGAACCAGTGGCATCACATATTGGTCATCTATTAATGTACTAGGAAACTCTATCTTCCGACTATTGTCTGTCATAGTACCAACTTCTATTCGGTCATTATTTTCTTCCACGTCGTCTTCTTTTAGTATTTCTCGCATAATTGGATGATCGAGTGGTCCGTCGCCCTTTTCTACCAAGCATTGATTAGTTGGAGGTAAAATTCTATTCTCTACCGGCTCTACAGCTGTAATTGGAATTTCTTTTTGATTAGTATCTATCATATTATTGACATTTAGTTGGTTATTAATTTTTATTATAAATGAATTCGACGTGAGTGAACCAGACACGTCTGTGATTGAATTTAAATACTCAATATTGTTCTTTAGATTTTGTGTTTTATTATCTGTGATAATATTGCCATTTTCTTTTGTCTTTTTTAAAGCTTTCCCCTTTGTTTTTGCTTTCTCTTTTGTCTTTGACTTTCTTTTTGTCTTTGCTTTCTCTTTTGTCTGTGCTTTTTCTTTCGTCTTTGTTATCCCTTTCGTCTTTCTTTTCTCTTTTGTCCCTGCTTCCTCTTTTGTTTTTACTTTCTCTTTTGTCTTTGGTTTCTTTTTTGTCTTTTCTGTCCGCTTTCTTTTCACTTCAACAACGTTAACTTGGCTTTCATCTTCAATCACTATACAATCTTGGTCTTTAAGCCCTTCATTAAGTATCTGATTTTGCTGTTTTTTCTGCTGAGCTTTAAGCCGGATCACAGCATTAGTTATATCTCGCGTACGCATGCCAGTAGCTTTAGCGGCTCGTTCATTGGTATTATGTAAAGGCGTTAAATTACACTTATCCATATTTTTCATTTTCATGAAAGCATATTCATCTCTTAAGTATAAATAGGCTCTGGCAAGCATAGTGTCGACCTAAAAAAAACAAACATTTCAAAATACTTTGTATATTGAATTGAACATAACATTACCAATATGTTTGTCTGTTGGTTTGTCCTTCAATCACGCCGCAACGGAGTAACGGATCGAGGTGATTTTTGTATGAATACATAGGTATATTAAAAACCTGAAGATTTAGTGGCATATGGTACTTTTTCTCCCAGAAAATCAGAATTTTTAAAAGACTCGGTCAACGCGGGCGACTTTGCGGGTATCATCTGACTTATATAACATAGTACAGATAATATTACTTGACTGAAATCACGTAAATAATAAGTATTATAACTACGAGTACAACAAAAATAAAATCAGCCTTCAACTAACACAAGAGTTTTTTCACATTAACTAGAGGGCGCTATGGCGGCCACAATCGCGAAATATTAATCTTCACACGTATAGATTAAGTTATGAAATATCAAATAATACAAATAGATAATAATAATATTCAGTATTCACGTAGACAACGCTGGCACACCAGCGACATCTACATTCTACACAAACGCACACTAACGCACACATCTACGTAGAAACATCTCGTATACAAAAACTGTATCTGCAAAACAATAAATAATACATAAACTAAAGCCAACCATACCTTTTGTTGTATTATATGATGATCCGTCATATTTCTTGTTATTTTGTCATCCTGGTTAAAAATTCAACAATTTAAAGCCCTACTTTTGATACAAAATTGTACGATAAAGTTCTGATTCGAGCGACAGTCCGCTTGCAACTAACGGCGAATGCCGATCGCTGTATAGTAACCCACCAAAAACATTTCATGTAAAAATGTAGCCAAGACTCACAAGTTCATAATGTTTTCACTGTTAAAAAGTTATGAGATCTCTAGTAGAGCCAAGCCCCTAGCTGAGCTTAGATTTGTGCTGGCCATGGGACCTATCCCAAGTCCAAAGTAATATAGCTCTTAAATGTTCTTGACTGTATCAAATTTATAACAATAAATAACAAATCACTCTACTTACAAGCTCTGATTCTACAAACCCTACATCTTGGTAAAAAAAGGACGGCTTGGCCGTTTAATGTTCGTAAAACTATTACATGACATAACATATTTTAAGGCCTTAAGGAATACTTTGTTCGACAATTACTAATTTGTATTGTACTTCGTGATGGTCGCAGAAGCAATTCCGGGCTTAGATGTCATTTCAGATAAAAAATCCACGAACTGTAAACGGCCAAGCCGTACTTTTTTTACCAAGATATAGGGTTTGTAGAATCAGAGCTTGTAAGTAGAGTGATTTGTTATTTATTGTTATAAATTTGATACAGTCAAGAACATTTAAGAGCTATATTACTTTGGACTTGGGATAGGTCCCATGGCCAGCACAAATCTAAGCTCAGCTAGGGGCTTGGCTCTACTAGAGATCTCATAACTTTTTAACAGTGAAAACATTATGAACTTGTGAGTCTTGGCTACATTTTTACATGAAATGTTTTTGGTGGGATTTCATTTCTTTTTGGCAGGTGCCCTAGATTTTTTTAGATCTATTTTTTGTAGGTACATCATTTTCATGGCCCACTCCTTAATAAATCTGCCAAGGACATCTTATCCTGAAAATATCAGCATTCTAGCGACAGAATTTACAGATTTGCTTTTCTCATAAGAGGCGTAGAGGGGGGAAATTTCCAAAGTCTTAATTTTCCTGTTGTTTGTATGCAATTTATAGTCTACATACCAAATTTCAGTCTTCTAGGACTTCGGGAAGTGCCCTAGAATTACAGACTAGAAACTTCTAGTCTGTAATTCTAGGGCACTTCCCGAAGTCCTAGAAGACTAACTGTCAATAAATCTGAAACTATAAAAGCTAGGCAATTGATACTCAGTGCGTTTAATAAATCTGCCAAGGACATTTTATCCTGAAAATATCAGCATTCTAGCGACAGAATTTACAGATTTGCTTTTCTCATAAGAGGCGTAGAGGGAGGAAATTTCCAGTCTTAATTTTTCTGTAGTTTGTATGCAATTTATAGTCTACATACCAAATTTCAGTCTTCTAGGACTTCGGGAAGTGCCCTAGAATTACAGACTAGAAATTTGACTGTCAATAAATCTGAAACTATAAAAGCTAGGCAATTGATACTCAGTGCGTTTAATGAATCTGCCAAGGACATCTTATCCTGAAAATATCAGCATTCTAGCGACAGAATTTACAGACTTGCTTTTCTCATAAGAGGCGTAGAGGGGGGGAATTTCCAAAGTCTTAATTTTCCTGTAGTTTGTATACAATTTCTAGTCTACATATCAAATTTCAGTCTTCTAGGACTTCGGGAAGTGCCCTAGAATTACAGACTAGAAGTTTGACTGTCAATAAATCTGAAACTATAAAAGCTAGACAATTGATACTCAGTGCGTTTAATAAGTCTGCCAAGGACATCTTATCCTGAAAATATCAGCATTCTAGCGACAGAATTTACAGACTTGCTTTTCTCATAAGAGGCGTAGAGGGGGGGAATTTCCAAAGTCTTAATTTTCCTGTAGTTTGTATGCAATTTCTAGTCTACATATCAAATTTCAGTCTTCTAGGACTTCGGGAAGTGCCCTAGAATTACAGACTAGAAGTTTGACTGTCAATAAATCTGAAACTATAAAAGCTAGACAATTGATACTCAGTGCGTTTAATGAATCTGCCAAGGACATCTTATCCTGAAAATATCAGCATTCTAGCGACAGAATTTACAGATTTGCTTTTCTCATAAGAGGCGTAGAGGGGGGGCATTTCCAAAGTCTTAATTTTCCTGTAGTTTGTATGCAATTTCTAGTCTACATACCAAATTTCAGTCTTCTAGGACTTCGGGAAGTACCTTAGAGGTTTTGAGTAGAGGTTTTGATGATCATCAGTGAGGGACGAAATCGGCGTATTTTAGGTATCAATAAATCTGTAACCATAAAAGCTAGATATTTGATATTTGGTATATTTGGTAAATTTGCTGAGGACACCTTATACTGAAAATTTCAGCTTTCTAGCGTCATCCAGACCGAAGTTATGACGGGTCGAAAATACGGCGAAACACTTCGAGAAAAAGGTACGTAGCGCCCCGGCCGCCGCGTTTGGCTCGTCTTGGCGGGGGCACTGCCGTGCCCCCTGATTCGTAAACGCCGAACCCCAGCAACACGATACATGTGTGCGTAAAACAACACACAAATTACACACACTAGCGTAACAAGCTCGATCACAGCCTTCTATAAGGCAGTGGTCCGACTCCACCGCCCGCGGCCCGCCCCGCGTCGCTGCTCGCGCTCTAATCGTGAATAGCATTGTGGGGTTCCGTAATCGAATAATAAACAAATCTTTATCTAAACCGGTTCCGTACGGAATACTTTTACGTTCTTTCGGTAAGACTTTCGGGTAAAGCAAGAATATTTCATGTTCTGCATAATATGAAATAGTGGTCTTCTTCTAAATTGGTAGCTACCCGCTTGTGCCTGCGCTTTCATCCGCGTGGATTTCGTTTTTATTTTTAAATCTCGTTGGATTACTCCAAAATACTATCTTAGAAGGATATTTATTATAAGTGAAAACTTACATGCAATATCTCAATTTACTAGACCCAGCGATTAGAGCTGTTTATTGATGCCAGTCAGTCAGTTTCCCCTTTTGTAAGTATAGATGAAAAATCAATTAAATCTATTTTCATCTTAAAGTATATTTAAGTGACGATATATATGAATGCCACGAACGAAAAAGCTATTAGTATTATTAGCGGTGTAAGCTTTAGTGGTTGAGACGTGTTTTTTTTACTATTCAGAGTTACGTGCGTTTTATGCAATTAAAAATCACTTCCTTTGATGGTCAACGAAACATTCTGAGGAAACCTGTGTGCCTGAGAGTTTTCCATACTGTTCTCAAAGGTGTATGAAGTCTGCAATCCACAGTTGCCCAGCCTGGTAGACTATGACCAAAACCCTTCTCATTCTGAGCGGAGACCCGTGCTCTGTAGTAAGCCGGCCATGAATTGATCATGATTACAACGTTATGCTCAATGCAGGTAAAATATTACACAAGGTGAATGTCATCTGACTATTGTAGTCGGTTAAGAAAATAAGAAGCGTTGATTTCAAATAATTTTCTATTTAATGTTAGGATTATCGTCAAGAACTTAAAATATACCGTACAGGAATCTTTAGACGAAGGGTAAAACTTAGTCGCCAAGATTCAGAAGAATATAGTACTTTGTGAATGTCAAACTGATAAAATATTTTCAACTTACAAACTGTTTTTATTATTTAAAAATCTCAATGAAATTGTTCTACTCTAACAACATTTTTCTTAAAAGATTAAAAATCTCAATCTTCGTCGGATGAATTGGAATGTACCTCATTTTTAATACAAACGAATTCTACATTTTCATTCTCTATGATTTTATACAAATTATTATCACTCTTAGAAGAAGATGGCAGATTTTCAGAAAAGTAAATAAATTGTTCAGAAGACGATGTATCCGATACATCTATTTTGTGTTCTAATTTTTGACAATCTTGTTCCTCGTACGAAACAGCCTCGAATTCTTGTTCGTCCTCAAATTCTTCCTCTTTAATAATATATGTTTCAGTGTCACTGTTTACTTGACTATCATTTTCAGAATTTTCGTCTTCAAACTGTATTGTACAACGTTGATTTGGATGAACGAGTTGCATTACATATTCTTGTTCTATAAATGTACTAGGGAACCCTATCTTCTGATTAATATCTGTTATAGTACCGATGTCTGCTCGGTCACTGTTTTCTTCTACTTCATTTTCAAATTGTAGTGTTTGTCGCAAAATTGGAGGATCAAGTTGTTCTTTACACGTTTGTGCCGAATATTGTTTAGTTGAGGGTGGAATTCTATTCGCTACTAACTCTGTAGACATACTTGGAAATTCTCTTTGATTATTATCCATCACTTTATCGATGTTTACCATAGATGAATTTGATATGTTTGAACCAGATATATCTGTAGGTGAACTTAGATACTCGATATTGATCTTCAGATTTTCTGTTTTATTATTATCTATAATAATATTGGAGTCTTCTTGTATTCTTTTTTTTATAGTTTTGCCTTTCTTCGGTATACGTGCTTTGTATAGTTTAGAGTCTGTCTTTGCTCCCCCTTTTGCTGTTCGCTTTCTTTTCACTTCAACAAAATTGATTTGTCTTTCATCTTCAATCACTACACAGTCTTGGTCTTTCAAATGTTCGTTAAGTATCATAATTTGCTGTCTTTTCTGCCGAGCTCTAACCCGGGCAATGGCATTACTTATATCGCCCGTACGCTTGCCAGTGGCTTTAGCGGTTCGTTCATTGCAATTGTATAAAGGCGTTAAATTGCACTTATCTGTGTTACACATTTTCATGAACTTACATTCATCTTTTAAGTATAAAGAAATTCTGGCAAGCATAGTGTCGACCTAAAAAAAAAACAAATATTTCAAAATCCTACTTTGTATACCGAATTGGACCTAATCATTATCAATAAGCATTATAAGGAAAGACAAATTATGTTTGTCTGTTTTAGTACTTAAGTTGTTGCAGCAACGGATAAACGTGATTTTTAGGGCCCGGTACCTCAAAAGCAAAAACCGTTTCACTCCGTTTCTCCGTCACTCGTTTCATACAATCGTAGTTCCAATATTTCCATTTGAATATTAAGCAACTAAAGTCCATGAAATTTTGCAGACATATTCTATTTACCTGTACATACTAAAACAGATTTTTATTTATTTTTATGCATAATATTTTTGATATATCGTGCAAAATGCCGGAAAAAATACCCTAGTACGGAGCCCTCAGTGCGCGAGTCTGACTCGCACTTGGCCGGTTTTTACTTTAACTAGAGGGCGCGCGGTGACGGCCGGAATCGCCGCAAATATTTAATAACATTTATATGTATGGATTAAGTTATAAAGTATCAAACTCGAACAGAACTACAAAACAAAAACACAAAAACTGAGACCAAAATACCATACCCTTTGTGTTTCACGATAACTCATGTTTCAGTACCCGTACTTAAAAATTGAACAATTTGAAGCTGCACTTTAAAAAATTAAAATTAAATATCTCGAAAAAATTATATATCTCGAAATCTAAGTTCTGACTCGAGCGACAGTCCGCTCGCAACTGAAACGGCGAATGGCGATCGCTACTTATTGCGTTAACACGAGAGTCGAGAACCAAACCTCGACGCAAGTATGTTGCATGTGTGCGTAAAATAACCTGGCCTGGACGCAAGTGTGTGTTAATATACACATACAAACGTATCGACATACCGCCCGCCCCGCGCCGCCGCGCCTTCCCCTCTCTTAATCGTGAATAGCATTGTGGGGTTCCGCAGTCGAATAATAAACAGTTCTATAACTGAACCGGTTCCGTACGGAATATTTTTACGTTCAACATTATAACTTAGGGTTCCGCAAAACAAAAGCAAGAAGCCAGTTTGGCCAGCTTGGCCCGTGGTAGACTATAGCCAAAACTCTTCTCACTCTAAGAGGAGACCCGTGCTCTGTAGTGAGCCGGCGATGGGTTGATCATGATGATTATGATGGACAATTATTTATTGGAAGTAGCCGAAAATTTAGTTACCAATTTCGACATACTAATTATTATTGATAGCACGATGGACCGACGACGATATAAAGCGACTGGCGGGAAGTGGCTGGATGAGAAAGGCTGAGGACCGGGTGTGGTGGCGCTTTTATGTCCACAGGCTAATGATGATGATGATGATTAATTGATGGCATACGAACAAGTCAAACTAATAAAAATCTTTTCAAACTTAAAAACGTATATTGTAAGCGGGTTGTGCTATCGTTCAAGTAATATTCTTCAATATTATTTTAGATTGAGTTATATGATAATATATTATTTCAAATACTATACAACAAAGGTATTATTATCGGCTTCATTTTATTTTAATTAATTATATTACATGTTCGATATCACTTTTTGACGATGAAGCATAATAGGCATATCACATTTTCACGAAACAAAATGTGTTTATTTCTTTTTCAAAATCAATTTCTTCGCAAATTTTTCCTTCTTTATCGTTTGTCTTTTGCTTGATATCTTGTATTTCTTTTTGAACATTTTGTGTTTTTTGTTCAACGTCTAAAATATCTTCTTTGTCTAGTGTTTCTTGTTTGATGTCTAGTATTTCTTGTTTGATGTCTAGTATTTCTTGTTTGAAGCCTGGTGTTTCTTGTTCAAGGTCTGAAACATCTTCTTCAATGTCTAATGTTTCTTGTTTGATGTCTAGTATTTCTTGTTCAACACTTGGTACTTCTTGTTTAATGCCCGGTGTTTCTTGTTCTAGGTCTGACATATCTTCTTCGATGTCTAGTGCTTCTTGTTCAATGTCTGAAATATCTTCTTCGATGTGTAGTGTTTCTTGTTTGATGTCTAGTATTTCTTGTTCAATACTTGGTATTACTTGTTCAACACCCGACGTTTCTTGTTCATTATCTAATGGCTCTTGTTTAATAGTAAAAAAAATATCTGAATGAGCTTTATTGATTGCCTTTTCTTCCTCTGAAGAATCTAAAATAGCCTTGTTTTTTATTATATTTCTTTTCCTTTTCTCTTTATCATTTGGTTTTCTGACATATTTCTTTCTACATTTCGCTTCTTTCTTTGAGAACCTTGATTGTGATGATGATGATCGGAGAGCATCTTTGTACGGCGCAAGGAGGCGAGATACGTAACTAGGCGTCACACCCGTCGCATGAGCTGTACGCCTCATCGAACAAGCGAGAGGTGATATGGTGCAATGGTCTACATTATGTAACCTAATAAATTTATATTCGTCAAGTAAAAACTGATGAATTCTGATGATCATTTGCTTTTTCTGTAAAAGAAAGAAAAATTAAAAAAAAAATTGTATTAAAAAAATATATTTTAAAGATCTTGGTTTTTTTGATTTGTCAATGGTATCCAAACGGATTAGGTTGTGTAGAGTGATACAAAACATCTTAAGGTGTAACATCTTACACACCCTAATATAATTTTGGGCTCTGACTTTCTGATACGCATCATAAACCAATTATTTTATATCTTTCTTAAAATAAATTGTACTAAAAAGTTAGTTACCAAGGAGAGAGGTGCTGTCGTTTTCCTAGTTTCTTTATTTCCCGTTTCCATTTTAATTGAACTTTAGAAATAGAACACGGCCAACCGGAAACACTAAAAGTAGTTACCTGTGGATCAAACAACGGTTGGTTAGCGACTGAGAACGAGACTGTACGACTCTGTCATGCCGATCAATGCCGAACACGCACACACACATAAGATTTACTAACACAAGTATAACCGATTGAACACAACAACGAATGACCTCGCTCATATCAATGTCAAACACGCACACAAGCGTGTAAGTATTTACATCGCGGTGTGTAAACGTCACACACTGATAATGGAATTGCAAATTGAGTATGAATGTGTCTGGTAGCATCACATAATTATTATCTACTTACATGTCACACATAGCGTCGGCGGCCGCTTGTTTTGGGGTTCCGTTGATAGCCAATCATTCTTTGATTACTTTACGTTGCAGTAGTTGAGAATTGACATGCTTATAATATCTCAGATGAGTGCATAGAAGCAGTGGCGTGCAGCTCATAGAGGTATCATAGAGTTGTAATAAATAAATCAGCCTCAATAGCTCAACCGGCAAAGGAGTGGACTGAAAACCGAAAGGTCGACGGTTCAAACCCCGCCTGTTGCACTATTGTCGTACCTACTCCTAGCACAAGCCTGACGCTTAGTTGGAGAGGAAAGGGGAATATTAGTCATTTAACATGGCTAATATTCTTTTTAAAAAAAAAAAAAAAAAAAAAAAAAAAAAAAAAAAAAAAAAACACTTATTTTCCATTATGAACTGCCACAAAATAAGTTCATACCTTAATACTTACCCTGCCTTTCAACCCAGTGCACGCCACTGCATAGAAGGTATACCTATACGAAGCACGCTTTAAGATAGAAATTCTAAACGGGACTAAATCAGTAGGTAGAAAAAATTGCAGCTGTTAAAAAATCGGTACAGAAAGTATGTAAAGATTACCGCATAAAATAAATAAGCAATCAAACATTTATATCTTAGTTATTGCCATTTTTTAGGGCTCCGTACCTCAAAAGGAAAAATGGAACCCTTATAGGATCACTTTGTTGTCTGTCTGTCCGTCCGTCCGTCTGTCTGTCGAGTCTGTCAAGAAAACCTATATAGGGTACTTACCGCTAAACCTAGAATCATTACCTTTGTTTTTTTTTATGTTTTTGTACCTAGTTGAAGTAGTAGTACCTTGGAGAGTGACTTAGGCTACTTTTTATCCCAAAAAATCAAATAGTTCCCACGTGATTTTTGGAAATCTAACTCCACGTGGACGAACTTAATTACATCTTTGTATGGACGGAAACCCGTGTAATGTTACCTATTTATTAAAAGGTACTTAACAGCTAACTCGCAAGTTCTTAGTTAGCAAAATGTACAAGGCAACAAAATGCAAGGCTTCTTAGAGTAAGTAATACATTTCTCATTGCCTATACTTACCATCATTATCATCATCATGATCAACCCATTGCCGGCACACTACAGAGTGCGGGTCTCCTCTCAGAGTGAGAAGTCGTTTTTCCTTTTCAGGTATGGAACCCTAAAAATTACGCTCTTTGTTGCTCCACTGTGGCGTGATTTGAGGACAAACCAACAAACAAACACACTTTCGCATTTATAATAGCCGACTGCTTTTATACTTGTAACTATGTACCAAGCAGGTATCTATTGGTTTGAAGGATGGACAACACCAACGATCAATCGTGATATTTTGTCAGCTGTTTCCTACCGGACCTATCCTCTGCTTCCTCACAAGTGGTTTGTAAACATGACTGTATCATAGCTAAGTTAACATACAGCTGTTAGGAAATTATATATGGTCTACTAGCGCAAAGCCGTGCCGCCAAGCGATCTAGCGTTCCGGTACGACGCCCTGTAGAAACCATATGTATGGATTTAATAAAAACTGGCATAATAAAACTGCCATAAAACAACCATAGCGTATGGATTTAATAAAAAATGGCACACCCACTTCCAGGTTAGCCCGATTCTATCTCAGGCTGCATCATCACTTACCACCAGGTGAGATTGCAGTCAAGAGCTAACGTATTTGGCCGCCCCACTAATACTCAACTATGGTGGCGACATACGAATTACGATGCCATCAATGTATAGGTCTTTAACTTGTTTAAATTAAAAATCATGCTTCTACATAACGTGCAGTTCTCAATTTTACTTTGAAGTCGAGGAATTAAATATAAAATTCTTATAGTAGAAACAACATTTTTCAATTGTCTAAACTAAATTGGCTAAACACGTCTCCCGACTGTATGATTGCTAAACTGTGTTACCTTACCGCTTTACTAAACTATTGTATCACTTGTTCAAACGACACGATCAATGTATAACCCACAGGCAATCAATCGCAATATTTTGTCACGTATTGTCGGAATTTATTGAATGCCTTCACACTATTACTGGCTCACACAGAGCTTGAATAGAGCTGCGAGCAACAAAAGCGTCGATGTATAACGCGACAAAAGACAATTAATCGGGGTGTTTTGTCAGCTTTTTCCTATTACCGGCCACTGTACGCCAACAATCAAGTTGATTGATAACGCTCGCCGCATTCGCGGAATTTATCAATGCTGTATTAAATAATTTTGCCGCTATCAATGTTATTAGCCCACTTATATTAAATGCTGTTCAAAATACGTAGTCACATACTAGATGTGGGAATAATTAAAACAATATGAATTTTAATATTACGAGGAAAACAATGTTCATATTCATAACTAATTAACGTAGAGTTTATATAATATGACTTGCTCGCAAATTTCATCAAAATACCATTTCAACATAGAGTTTGCTAGTATAGACTGGGTATAGAGCATCTGAGATGTACGGAGCATCTCATCCACTCTCTACATGTCAGCCTGTGATATCGGCATGGGACCATGCTATCTCGTCTCAATTATGAGTAAAGTCTGAGCAAAGTTAAATCTTTTGAGTATAATCTCAGCCTGAGGCTCCTTTGACCGCGAAAAATATGTCGAAAAGAAACAACGCGATGAACCTACATGAATGTATGAACCAGTATAATAATACGAGGATCTTTAATTATATTTTTTAACCCCCGACCCAATAAGAGGGGTGTTATAAGTTTGAAGTGTGTATCTGTGTATCTGTCTGTGGCATCGTAGCTCCTAAACTAATGAAACGATTTTAATTTAGATTGTTTTGTTTGAAAGGTGGCTTGATCGAGAGTGTTCTTAGCTATAATCTAAGAAAATCGGTTCAGCCGTTGAAAGTTGACAGCTCTTTTCTAGTTAGGTAACCTTCACTTGTTGGGTGTGTTATAAATTTTTAATTTACACTTGTGTTGAAGAACCCTCATCAATCAAGATAATACACATAGCTAATCGGATAAGCAATTTTTATTATAATTCAAATAGTTTTTGTGGCGACAGACTAATTATGTACTTTATAAATATGTATATTGTTGAGCCCCAATCAAGGTTGGAAAAAACCGGCTAAGTGCGCGCCAGATTCACGCACCGAGGGTTCCGTACTTGGATATTTTTGCGCCATTTAAATCAAAAACTGTTATGCATACAAATAAATAAATATCTGTTTTAGAATGTAAAGGTAAAGCCCTTTCATATGATACCCCACTTGGTATAGTTATCTAACTTTGAAAATTGAAAATACTTTATTTGTTCATGAATGATGTAACCACACATTCACGGTTTTCGGATTTTTTCCTTTATTTGTGCTATAAGACCTATCTATCTATCAAATTTCATGATTCTATGGTAAACGGGAAGTACCCTATAGGTTTTCTTGTCAGACACGACAGACGGACAGACAAACAGACATACAGGTAGACAGACAGACAGCAAAATGATCCTTTAAGGATTCAGTTTTTTTCCTTTTGAGATACGGGACCCTAAAATAGTTAAAAAAAAACGTTTTGTCTAAAAAAAGCTTAAAAGATGATGTTTCACACTGTTTTTAGGCTTCCGTACTTCAAAAGGAAAAAAAAGTAACCCATATAGGATCACTTTGTCCGTCTGTCTGTCTGTCTGTCGAGAAACTTATTTAGGGTAGGTACCTACTTCCCGTTGACCTAGAATTATGAAGTTTGGCAGACAGGTAGGTCTTATATCACAAGTAAAGGGGAAAATCCGAAAACCGTGAATTTGTGGTTACATCACAAAAATATTACGTACTAGCTGATACCCGCGACTTCGTTCGCGTGGATGTAGGTTTTTTAAAATTCCCGTGGAAACTCTTTGATTTTCCGGGATAAAAAGTAGCATATGTGCTAATCCAGTGTATAATCTATTGCCACTATAAATTTCAGCCCAATCCGTCCAGTAGTTTTTGCGTGAAGGAGTAACAAACATACACACACACACACACATACAAACTTTCTCCTTTATAATATTAGTATGATTAATATACTCGTACGTATTTTGTACGACGACGGTGTGGAACCCTTCGTGTGCGAGGTAAGTATTTCTATTTAAATCGTTTTTTTTCGGCTCAGTATAAAAATTTTAACTGTAGGAAATATAGTCCCATTCTATTCTGATTCATACAACTTAAAAATATATTAAGTAAGTAATAAATTAATAGTAGAAATAACTTTTTATCTAATAAGCACTTGTTACTCTGTTTTACATAAAAAGACTTCAACATTGATACAATTTTTGTTAGCGTCTATTTTTGTGCAAAATCTAAATTAAATGGTTACATCTCGAGATAATATTATATCGGAGATCTGATATTGAACACAAAGGAGAGGATTATTGAAAAATTGAAGCCAAGATTTCGATTCGCGTTTGCTTCAGTCTAAAGAATCGAAATAATGCCCCTTTAGCTTACCCGTATAGTTATTATACCTACTATTTTTAGATGTAAAAAAATTAATGCATTTAGATCAAGATGATGCCTGCAGTGTGCTTTATTCCTGTAGGACTAATACCACAGTGTAAGAAGAGACAGTAGTCCAGCCTTTAAAATAATGCCGACGACAACACACCTTTCAATATAGGTCCCTAACTACATTAGGCCAATTCGGGTCGGTACTTCGGCTCGTACTTACCGCACGATTGCTCTGTCTAGACGGCTTCATCGAACAACTATCCTTATTCTGTGCTAATCCAATAGAGTGTACTTTGACTTTCATCTTTACTTAGAATTATAACGAGACAGATATAATATTAGAGGCATGACTATAGATTTGTCGCGTTTTAAGTGAAACTTAAGAGGGGTCTCTCCGTCACTCGCTCCATACAAACGTAGTTCCAATTTCATTTGAATATTAAGCAACCAAAGAATATGTCTGCAAAATTTCATGGACTTTGGTTGCTTAATATTCAAATGAAATTGGAACTACGATTGTATGGAGCAAGTGACGGAGAGAGCCCTGTTAAATCTGAGCCATGTCAAAGTACGCTCTGTATATCTCGGCCTTAGGTATAGTCATTTTTTCCCCAAAAAAATAGTAGCTTACCTATCTCTGGACGCAAGATACTCTTCTTTTGTAAAGATTATTTTTTATGTTGTTTATAATGGCTGTGACACATAGACAGACAACAGATCGACTAAATTAGTTTTCCTTGTTTTATCTACTACGTTAGCCTAAAAAGTTTGGAAGTTATGAGCGATTATACAGGCAAACTCAGTAGCTTTATTTTGTAGTATCTACATAATATTATGTAGAGTTATTTGTGTATAGTTAGTTAGATAGTTTAGTTGTTTATATTTATTTCGAAGGGAGCGCATTATGTGACACCCTCTAGCCTCTTGAGTTACGGTCGATGACCTGAAGAGGGTGACTTTAGGAGTACGCGAGGGGATTGATAAAGAATATAGGTATGTTAAACGTGAAGCTTTTAACTTTTGCAATGTTACTTTGAGTGGGAAATTAATCTGTAATTATGATTTGGCCACAGATTTACATGTAAACTTCGTGTTAAACTTAGATTTGTAATTTAAGTAAAAATATTTTGTAAACTTACCAGGGTACGCTTGTCAGTTCAAACTGATAGTTTCACCACAGCTGTGGTGAATTAGTGCCTCATTCAAACTAAAAATGTTAGGCACACTAGGTAGAACAAAATTCTCCTGCTAACTTTATTTAAGAAAATTTTACTAGCAACTAAGTTAGCAGGATCTGTCAAGCTTTGCTTATAATCTGTTTAAAATAAGATAATTTCGGACAGATGGGAACTTGAAACTTGATATTTTTAAAAACTATGCAACTACAATAAAAAAGAAATTCCTCTTATTAAATAATAATTATGTCTAAAACGCAAACTACAAAACTGTACATTTGAATTAAATGGTATTTATTTTATTTAACTAAAGATAGTTACGTGATATTGCGTATCTATTTCAAAATATAGGTTATGTTTTGTGTTCTTCTATCAAAACCAGCGAGATAGATATAAATATGATAATTAGCTACTAACTCTATGATCAAAACACATTTTACAGCAAAGGTAGTTGTACTGTTATAAGATAAATTTCTAATGTGTCTAGGTGCAACAAATATTAATGTAACAAAAAAACAAGCAATCGTTTGAGTACAATAATTTTAAGAGTTAGCGTAGTTATAACTTTTTGTCGGTTTACCTGAGCTTTTAATATACATCACCTTTTGTAGGCACTTTTTGTTTGAAGGACTTCTTGGTACCGCGTTCATGAGAGGTCGGGCTGTTTTAATGTCAATATCACCTACAGGTTATTTTTTTCGTTTCATTTATCTATAGTCGAATGACGTAAGTTTTTTTAGGGTACTCACCTACCTAATATTGAGTGACATGTTAATTTAAACATTAAAGAATAAAATATTGTTTCGGTATCGTAACGTGATGGGTATTTACGTGTAGTTCCATTTCAATTTTTCAGCAGGCTTTTTTTGTTGAAAGGTTATGATCACAGCTTGCGTGCTAGCCGCTGTATTATTTCTACATACTCAGTATAAAATAAAGTCGCTTCGCATATTGCTGCCCGTATGTCCGTTGTAATTTGCACGTTGCAGTCTTTTTGAACCCAGAATCATCGTGAGGTTTGATACCGATTACAAAAGATTGAAGAGAAAAATCAGAAAATCAGTGATCTGAATTAATGAGTTCAATTACCTAAGTAACAAACCTATATTAATTTCATCCAATACTTATTACCTTCGTAAGAGAAAACCACGGTGCACGAGTCTGACTCGCACTTTGCCAATTTTTTCATAAATACATATTCCGATTAAAACTCAAAATGTCTGAACTTGTACATAAAATTTATATAAAAAAGCAATCTCGTAATTGGCGAAACTGACTGAATCCGTAGCGGCTTTTCATTTATCTTCCGATAAAAAATAAATTTAATCCATATGATACAAGAGCATCGATGGCTACTGGCTACTGGTCCGGTCGTTGACTCCTATCTTTTCGAGGACGTGAATTTTATCGGAATGATAATTTAATAGACGCAGTGTCACTGGATAGCAACCGAGGCCGTGCGGAGAGTTAGCAAGAGCAAGCACTGAGTAATCACTACCCAGTAGTCAGTACCCTAATTATAAAAAGTAAAACAGCACTAAAACCCGACTACTACCCGCGAACCTACATACATACCTACTACTATGTATGTAGGTTTGTATTTATGTATGCTCTACCGTAACGCCTAAACTACTGATCCGATTTTGATGAATGAGGTGTCAATCGATTCGTAATTATGGTCCGGGTTGCATAGGTTGTTTTATGCGAAAAAAATCGACCAGACGGATGTCACATTCAAAAAAGTGGGGGGTCTCCAAATTTTTTTCTCCTATTGTATCGAGTAGGATATCAAATGAAAGAGGGAAACTTCTGAGTTCATAAATTTAAATACCTATAGTACAAATACATCCAACGACAGAAAAACAATTTTACGATATCTATCGCTATTTATCGGAAGTTCGCGGGTAGTTTATTGTAGTAGTTTGTTGTGGGCTCTTCTCAGACTTGGGCGCGTTTGGAACCCTCGTAGCTTTAGTTTTAAGTTAAGTAATTAATTACCACCACTATATCGTACAAATTTAACAATTCCGACCATCAAAAGGAGTACCTATTTTGAATAAATGATTTTGACTTTGACTTGACTTTGAATTTAGTACCTACTGTTTAACTTCATCTTATTGGAGAATGTGTATTGTGTACTCTAGAATATGCCACCACTCTGATAACAATAACACCCCCACACACGTGATTTCTAAGGAAAATCCTACACGACAAACCATTTTAGACATGATACGCAAATCAATTAATCAACGTTTACCAATTTAGCGGTTTATTCATTTGCGGGAAAACACGATCGCTCGGCATGACCACAATCCAGTGCGAAGTTAAAGGTCACGATCGAAACCTTTGGATTGCGATACATGGAAATAAACTTCCCACTTCCGACACCGCGGGTGACAATGTTTGCGTGGGGGAACGCTGGGGATCAATGACCGCGCCGAGAAGCCTACATTAGCTTGTGTCCATTTGAATTAGACAACAGTTCATAAATAGGTTTTGTTGTCAGATTTGCCACTGTCATTGCTAAGACTGACGGACCTACTGTAATTATTGATGTATTGATGTACTGTATGTATTGTTGATGAACAAATATTTAGATAATTCTCTATTCGTCATCAATCATTCATCAATCATCAATCTGTCTGGACTGATCTACCCAAGTCTTTAAACAAATATCTCCAATTTGTTCAATAGCAATAATTATTATTTATTACAACTTCTATTGATACTCAATGATACCGATGAAGTTATAGATTCGATTTAAACAGGTGTTAAACTAAGCATTAATTTAAAATGTAGGTACACCGGATTTGGATAGGCATCGTAAATTTAGTAAATTAATAAGAGAAGCGGAGGCTTATTCAGTTTCAAGTTAATGAGAGGCAATAAAATTGTGAGTAGTAAAGTACATAAGATAAGTTTAAGCTAATAAATAAACTAGCGAGTAAACTAGAGATTATGGTGCAAAAACGAAGTTTTCTTTTATTTACACGTTATTCTATACTGACCCCCAGCTTTTCTCGGGTCAAATTTTAAAAGGAACCCTTATAGTCTTTGATTTATCGTACAAAATGTCGAAAAAAATACCCGAGTACGGAACCTACGGTGCGCGTTTGACTCGCACTTAGCCGATGTTTTAGCGGTGGTGTACGTATATTATACGAGCACCTACATATAAAATTTCAAGTTACTATATAGCTATTTGGGCTGTATGTTGGTTGCTATATCAGTCAGTCAGTTTTTCCTTTAATTAATCGATGGATGCATGTGGTTATTCGCGACTAAATGAGGGCATTTAAATGACGGTGGAATCTGCTCCCAAATCCACACACAAGAAGTTATCCACAAGATAAACCTAGATCGCGATTGTGTTTGATTCAGATAATGAATATTATAATAATATAACTTTGCCTAATAGATATCAGTCAGTGCAAATATTCTCCTGTGAAAAATTTCATTATAAGATTTCTAGCAATAATATTGTAAGAAATTTGAATTGAAGACGTAGCTAAAAACGGCCTTAGAGAACAATAAACAACTGATGTCGAGAGAGCAGCTGATGCTATTAAATCAGAGCGTTATCTTGACGTACGAGTATGAGTTACAATTAAGCTAGAAGCCGGGAGACAGACGAATGTAGCAGCGCGAGGGATAATAAGTAATAAAGATAATGCATCGCATCGTGAAATGGAGAAAAAAGATGTAGCAAAACGACCGAGGCAGACACAGACCCGGCTCGCAGGATTCAAATAACCGTTGAGTAAGAGTGACCATGGAGAAGCAGACATATTATTTATCAGTAGTCAAAAAATTACCCCGATCTAATGATTGTGTCGTGGGGAGAATGCTTTACAATAAAAATAGTGATGTTATTGAACGACATAGTAAAAGCCGATCCAGCAGCTATTTACTGAATTATAAGTAATACAGTAGGTAAAATTCTACATCAAGTAGGTAGAATTCATTTTACAGGACATTGCCGCTCTAGTGATATAAAATAATAAAACCCTCTTAAAAGAACCGTGGAGTAACGCAATGCATTTCAAGAAATCAACCTTCATAACCTGCTAATTACTTAACGATAGCCTCAGCGTGGATACTATCGCGTGAGCAACTAGTTGTTTTATTCGATTTTGTATTGGCTCTACACATGAACGAATAGTCGCGATTGCGTTGTTCGGTTTCCGCCTTGCTTGCGGAAACATTTGCGCCAATATAAGACGGTTGTGCGAGTGATCTTCGTGATCGTCCGTACTATTTAATGGAAACAGAAAATAATTTAGCAATGAAATACTGCCTCCATTAGGGAGAAATGGCGCAAAATTGTAAGGAAGCGATACCTCAAAACTGAGGAACCGACGCAAGAAGAAAGTTTGACCAGCCACTCGGTCGCACAGGCAACAATATGGTCGTCTTAACAAAAAAAAAAAACCGATCGATTGCAAGTCGCACACGGTTTCTTACAATCGTACAACAAATGACACTTTTTATTTTTTTTGTCATGAGTCTAACTACAAATTCACAGTTTTCGAATTTTTCCCTCATTGCTGCCTGCCAAACATGATTCTTGATCAACGGGAAGAATCCTGTAGGCTTTGATGCCCTTGACGAGTCTTGAAATGAAGTGATCCTATAAGGATTCCTTTTTTCCTTTTGAGGTACAGAACCCTAAAAATCAAGAATGCGGTGGTTGGTCACTTCAGAAATCCATTAGTATCTCAAGCCAGCCTAACCTCTACTAATTTATAACATCCATTTATCAACCGTCTACCATTTTGAAAGTCTACTGTAATCACTTTAGTCAATTAACAAAGCGACTGGAATAATTAATTTTTGGCGTGCATGACTACTTCCTGAATAAGGTAAATGTCTGATTACGTTTTTAGGTTAACCCGTTTTTAAAGGTCATTATTATACTCGTAAGTTATAAGTTTTCTGTAACGAACCTTACAGACCGTAAAAGGCAGAATAGATGCGAAAGTAGGTCACAACAATTTACAATTTAGGGTTAACGAGGATCGCCTGTTGTTCGTGATAATAACCGAGAGATTTTAGAGATTTATCGTTATTGTGGAGGCACAGAATGTGAAATAGCAAATGGTGCAGTATGTCATATATCCACAATCCAGTCTAGGATAATGGTTCAACAAAAGAAAAGCAAACATTAAGAAAAAGGTCTTGACCAACACTGTACAGTTAAAATATTTGTTTGATTATATCGTCTAATCGTATCAAAGAATCACCTGCAATTTCGACACAAGTGTGGATATAGATGACCTAATTACTAAAATCACAAAGTTAGAGTAATTTATAACATAAAGTGACACGTCAAAAGCACAGTCCAATTCTGTCTGCAGTAATTAATGGTCTCCAACTGAATGTAATATATTTTGTTTGTAAAACAGTTATCCATTACGCAGATTATAGTGAGCTTTTGTTTCCCGTTCAAATTTAAACGCGGACGTTAAAGGAATTAATGATTATAAATGTCTCTACGGGAAAGGCTGCTATTATAAGAAAATATAATTACACCATCCATCCCGTAGTTATCACGTTAAACAGGCGACTTTTCGCAATTTTTTGCTCTTCTTTCTTTGAAATATGATCACTGTAAACAATTCTAGCGCCACCGCTCGCAACTTTTTTGCTCGCTTCTTGGCACGACGTTTTCTACGATCCATTAACACGATTCAACCTTATGACTATTAGTTGTAAGGATGAAAATTATTATTATCGACGCCGGCTTGTTCGCCCGGATGCATTAATTCCAGTCGTTTTATAATCAGTTTAGCTTCGTAATTGGTTAAATTGCACGTTTTGTTTGGTCATTGCCGTGTATGGGCGGACGCTGGATCTTCCAATAGCTTCTAATTTACATAAAATTTTAATGCCTTTATGTAAACTGAATTTAATAACGATACTCGATACGTTGTCTCTTTGTTTGCATATTGAGTGATCTGATTTACATTGGTGTATTATGTTAATGAGAAAATTAACATGACGATGAGGAAATCTATTTGTTAATTAAAATGAAATGTCGTTTTAAGATCAAGGTTTACCTATCCTTGAACAAAGTTAAGTATTTGAGATATTTTGGTAAAACATGTCATGTCGTTTGGCAGTACAACACAATTTCGAAGGAGTAATCAACCTTTGAGTAATTCATTCAGGGAATCATCATCACTTCAATTACAATTCATAGATATCAGTAACAATTAGTGGAACATTCCCAAGAATACGATAATATGATAAGAAATTCCTGCACCTGCTCAGTGCTCCCCAGCAAATGATATTGTTATTTATTTCAAGTTAATTAAAGGACAGCCTTTGTATCTTAGGTGTGAACATCCAATTACCCGTGTAATTTGACATCCATATAGGTAGATGGATATGTACAGTTTGAGCTCAGTATACGAGTAGAGGTCTCTGCCGATGACTCAGTAGGCTGTTAAGATAACTTTATTCTAAAGGTCACGGCTTGAGTGCTTCAACGTTTTATAAACTGTTTTCCAAGTAAATAAAGACTAGGTCAACATTTTATTTTTATCAATATGGGGTAAATGTTACTCATTTTTATTCTAAACTAGCGGATGCCTGACGTGTGCAACTACGCTAAAAAAATCCCTAATGCATTTTTATTAGTCTCAAATCATCTATGCATTATTGCTTTTCTAATGAAACTGGTTTGGGGCACATCGGTCGGATGGTTTCAAAGTCTATAACGGGCATAGGTCGAAACGTTTTTTGTGTTTTATATTAGGATAATTACTATTATTAACATAATTACTTATAAACCTCTATATGGTAAAAGCACAACCATGGAACTGTTTGCGTAGTATCAACTATCAAGTTACAAATCGCGGTAAGAAGGTTGACTCTACCTACCAATTCAGCTTATTGGATTAGGTTAGAGTTGGGAACACGTATAAAAACGCTATCGGCACGTACCGTTTGCTGAATACTACAACACTATCAAATATAACTACTACAGGGTGCAAATCTCAAAAGATACAGAAATAAAGTTAATTTTTGAGAAATGTTATATCTCTTCCGAATAAAAAAGAATAGGGATAAACAAAAGAGGCAATTTTAATGGTCAAGGTTAATACCTACAACTAGTGGTGATCATAATCAATAAATTAAACAAATAAAATCAATTAGCGAACATTACAGGCTATTTTCAATCATAAATGGATATTGATTATTGACAGATATCTACAACTTTTCGCATAGTGTTCAATTTAAATAAGCAAATATTTTTCGGTTTCTATAAACAAAACAACACAATGTAAACACAATTACGCAAACAGCGAACCTACTCGTAAGTCCTAAGACGATGTTGACAAAGCGAAAAGCGTCATACATTACCTACGCTGCGGCGGCTAAATCATTAATGGATGTTTAATAATAATTACGACTTACGTTGTTTGTACTAAACACAGTACTTAGCAGAAATGTTGAGAACTCGGCAGTTTACCGATTGTTATGGGTTGCAAAACTTAAATTCGAATATAGATTGACATATAAGGTATTTAGTGGTAAACAAAAGATTTGCGGCCGATCGTAAAATCCAGATGATTAAGTAAATCCGCCTTATAGACCAAAAAGGAATTTAAATATTCATCAGACCCTTAGGATAATAAAAGTACACAGAGCAAAAATTCAGTGATTAATCGAAGAAGAAATAAATAAAATAAGATAGACTCCTTTAATATAAGTTACAAGTTACAACTGTATTACAGTGGTAAGTCAAGTTAAATAACAGCAATAAGAAGAAAAGAGCTAAGAATATAGCTATAGCATAAGCTAAGTTAAAGAATAGAAGATATAACTGTTCAAAAGGGTTGTCTCATAATAATTGTTTTCGTTGTTTTATTAAAGGACGCCACTAAATTGCGCCAGGCGTTTATGTGCCGTAAAATATGATATAACCGGGTATTGTTTTGTTTTATACACCTAAAACCTTTCTTCAGAAAAGGGCAGAGTAATAGAATTTAAGGACTATGATTTTATAACATCTATGGTAGTGTAATTAAATAAACTTAAACACTTAATTAATTCTAGAAACTTGTGATTATGCATATAAATTATGTAAGTTCTATTTAATTCTAATTTACAGCTCAGACCTGCAATAAAAAAATTTGAACAGGATCTTTTAACAAGTGTAAATTAAAAATTTATAACACCCCCGACAAGTAAAGTTTACAGTAAGAACTAGAAAAGAGCTGATAACTTTCAAACGGCTGAACCGATTTTCTTGGATTATTGCTAAGAACACTCTTGATCAAGCCACCTTTCAAACAAAAAAAACTAAATTAAAATCGGTTCATTAGCTTAGGAGCTACGATGCCACAGACAGATACACAGATACACATGTCAAACTTATAACACCCCTCTTTTTGGGTCGGGGGTTAAAAACATACATCCACATCAGGTGTCAAAGCCACTAGAAAAGGCCAGTAAAGTACACGACAGAAATACAAAAGTAGACTTACCCAACGCCCCCGTTCAAGGTGGTGACCACGCCCGGCCTCTCATAGCACATATGCATATTACGTGCTATCGCACCGTCTATCCTTGCACACTTGTTACCACTGAACGAAATCTTGAAGAAGTTTCTGAATACACAATCACAAAACTATATCCAACTTTGAGCACTTGTCGCATAATCTTAGTATCAGTCACTCTAATCTACTCCGCGTACGAACATTTTCCTCGGGATGGGAACATTCATCAACCGAAACACAATCCGTTTATACGAGTATACCTACCGTGGAATAAAAAGGTTAGATGCGGCGTTTTAAATCGATGTTAACCAATCAGTTAACGGTTAATATTCATGTCATGCTTCGCTTTATCGCTGGAGTCGAATTATACTCATATAGATTTCGATTAAATACTCTACATCTAAAGTAAATGCCGATGGCTTTTATATCCTATTAAACTTGCCAAAACTTGGGAATTCAGTCGAAATTAATTATCAATTTGTACTTGTAGAACAATTTTATTTGAATCGGGCAACTTTAAAAGGATACTGTGATAAATACTTATTTAAAAATTCATAATTATCCTCCTCATGTTCTCTCGCAAACGAAGAGCCATTTTACGAGTTTGTTGAAATATTATCAACTGGCGGCCATATTGTGGCGTCATCATCTGTAACGTCACGGATAAAGGAAATAACGTGAAATATTCGCCCGCACATGTATCACGTGACGCGAATTGCTACGATGCGAATATTGCTATGGTTACCGAATATTTCAACTCGATTCCAACAGATTGATGGTCACTATCATTCGAAATGGCACCTTTTTGCACGCGCATACGCTTTTTACCGCCATATATTTTTGCAAATGACACTTTCAACCTTTTGGTTTTTAAATGCTCTTTTTAACGAATACCCGCATCTTATCACTTGCAAATTCAATTACAATTAAAGCTTATGCTAATAATCGTAAAAACAAGTTATTCATTTTAAAATTCACTCTTGATTTTAAGGTTTCTTGATGTTAATTAGCCAGGCTGAATGAAAGAACGTGCCTTGACAATTAACAAAAAAAAAAAACATTTCTGATGCAACATCATAAAAATTTTACTTAATCAGGAAATCACTTTAAAATTTTAAGACCTGAATTCAGCCTGATATGGCATTAATGATGATAATAAAGTATAAGTTGTCTCTACAAAGCTGGTTATGAGAGCGGATTATGAGGGTAAAAATAGGGTAAAATAATGGAAACGAGGTTCCAAAAAGATAAGTCGTAATCCTAATTTAAGGCACAATGATTGTGCTCGGATTTTCGGAGCAGTCGATGATTAATTGCCAAGTTCTCGCGCGAATACTTTTTGCCTTATTTAAGGAAATTCGTCACAGTCTCTATTCTAATGAAAATTGCTCCTTTATATTCGTATTACAATCAGTCTCTAACTCTAACTGAACATCTTAATTTTCTTTGCGTTATTGAACTTTAATTTATTTATGAGACTAAACATTTTCAGAATTATTTTTGCAGGAAATCGATAGCAAAATGTTAATGCAAATAGCTACTTAGGCACTCTAAATATTTTTACGAAGAGTTAGAGAAATGTAGAGTCATGAAATTACGCCAGAGCATTCTAAGTCAAAGTCATGTAAGAGTATAAGATTGTACAGACTACTGAGCACCGTTTACAATAAAACTATGTCAGAGGCGATTGAAGGCGACAGATTCTGCTGTTAAATATTAAGTGCGCATTCAATTTGCCCAACAATAAGGTCTGAAAAGGCCATTAATTCTTCTCTGTCCTAGCTTATTCCAGCTATTTAATCATGGTCAACTTATTATTCCAAACGTATCTGACGAGCAGCAATTATTTTACAAACGATTGGCATTGGACCTACTCTTACCTTAGAAACTTCACATTTTTCACTAGATTGCTAAAGTTTAGACTATTTCAACACCCATTATTAGGTTAATGACCATATCTTGTTATTCAGATATTATCTGTTTTTCGCGACGCGGTAATTAATGTTCAAAGGATTTCCAAAAGTCGGTTCTGTTCTGACTTGGATCAATATTAGAAACGTTATCCACTGATTTACACCTTCAGCCCACACCTACCT
Organism: Maniola jurtina; assembly: GCF_905333055.1. Lineage (NCBI taxonomy): Eukaryota > Metazoa > Arthropoda > Insecta > Lepidoptera > Nymphalidae > Maniola > Maniola jurtina. Next base: position 7,225,544 of record NC_060049.1, on the reverse strand, counting down.
CCGAAAAGGCCAATGTCTATTCACATTAAGGATCAGAAACGCGGCAAATAGAATGTGGTGTTTTTCGCAAGGGTCATGACGAACCATTACGCGGGTGTTTTCGCGTGTGATTGATCGCTGTTGGTCGTCGAAATACATTTTAGGGGTTGCTTACAAAGAGTAAATGCGTAGTTCATATTGAGGCGTGTCCTAGTTAATTTGAGATACTATGCCCTAGCGCTATAGCCAGGCATTCTCATTCTGAGAAGAGACCCGTTCTCAGTAGCCAGCGATGGATCGTGATCATGATGATGATTATAAATGTCGGGCATGCTACATAACATGTCTTTGTATGAGCGACTGTCGCGTTACCTATTGCACGTTGATGCTAGAAAGGCAACTGTTAAAAATTACAATTCAATCAGATAATAAATGATGTAGGAAAAGAACATGTAATAATTTTATGAGATAAAGCGGGACGAACAAAGAAACATTCGTTTTTATACACAAATTTGAATAATTGAGTACTTGTGATAAGCGATCATTGATGTTAAGTGCAAATACTTAGTGGTTTTTATTTAGGAAGAGATTTAGAAAAAATTGTAGAGTTAGTAGTGTTAGTACCCTTATTCGCTGCGGGATTCAAATCATCACTTACTAAACATGGTTTAGAATGTAAAACTTAACTGTTGTAACAGAAAACCCTTCAGATCATCTTTCGAAAGTAGATGCAACTCTCGATTTTGCAGACAATCAGGGTTTAAAATCTGACTGTCAAATATTAGATGAAAATTAACCCTGTTTAACTACCAGAAATAAGCTAGAAGAAAGTTAAAATTAAAATATGAGTAACTACAGGAACGATTACCGTTACAATTGATAAAAATAAATACAACAATCATGAACATTTAAATTCTGGAGAGTATATCCAAATTAATGCGGGTGTAAACAAGTCGTAATTAAAAATCTCAGTCAAGGTTGATACAATACTCGTTGTATACGAGGAAACTTCTATTGGAGCCAAATCTCGCTTGTGCCACATTTCAAATACATTAACCCACTTTAAACCGAGGTCGCGCTGATCGCCTTGTCACTTGATTTGACGATACCATCTTGTTTAGATCTACTATCTGTTGTCAGTACATTTGTTATTATTGAGAGAACTTTTCCACGACGGAGCCCATATTTGTTATGACAGTCAAATCATTACATTCCGAAGACTGCAATTTAAGACACAAAGTTAGACAGTTGTTATATGAAGATTTGTAGCTAATGTTACTGCAAATCTTAGTAACGTCATAGATACTAATCAAGGTCCTAGAGGTTACAAACAGGTTGAGGTTCTAACGCTATTATCAAAAACTCTGAGAAATAAAAATAATCGTTAAAAGATATAAGCCCACAAACTCAATTCAAAGAAATAGCCCCGTGAGACCTAAATATGCTCGCCTTTGTACGGTAAATATTTACAACAATCTAATTATCTACATTAAAATCAAATAAAGAGACAATTAAATCTGAATTTTATTAACTGATGACCTTTTGAATAAGTTACGTAATCTTGATAACGAGTTCTTTGTGTGGCAAAAACCATTTCTTGAATTTGTCGCAAAAAGTCATTTCGTTGGAAGCAAAGCCATTATTGACACTTTTTGTCCAAATCACAATCATAGAGTTTACTTCATAGCTAAGTAATTCAATTCAGATAGTTATCATTACTCAAACACGATTCTCATTTCGCTTTTATTATCATAATAAGTAATATTGTTTTCCTGAACTCAGAACGTAGGACCTAGGTTCCTACTGCAATTAGTCTTGAGCAATTTTAGCGTTGCTTACAAAGATAAATATAACTGATTTGTCTTATTCATTATAAAAAGTCAATTTGGTGTTAGCTAGAGAAGCATTTTTATTTTCTGTGTAAACAATGTAAATTAAGTGATTGTCCGGAATGGCAGACAATGAAAAATGATCTGTATTGTCAATACTTTCTCTATTCATCGTTGTGTTTGTTTGTATGAGAAGTTGCATGCTAGGCACCTTGTTATGCGTTGAAGTTTTATTGGATTCTGTTTTATAATCTTAATTTGCATTGGCAAGTCGGTCGTAAACTTGAGATGGCTAAGAATTGATATTATCTGTAATAGGATGTAACCTATATGTTTTGAGGTAATAAAAATAAATTTATTGCAACAAGTGACCAATCAGCGATGAAAAAGTTTCCCAGTTCCAGCGATCAAGCGCGTCATGCATGAGTCAACATCATGGACACCGCATCCATCCGCACGTTCTTACAAAAAACGCCACGGAGCACTACTCCATACAACAATCCAACACTGCAATCCAAGTGTTCCGAGTCACAGATTTCACTGCGACGGCGAGTCGGGCGCGTTGACAACACGCGCGCATTCCGATTCACGTCACGTTTGCCCGCGTCCGTGCGAATACCCGCCAAAAGTGAGGTGATCACTCAGTGGAATGGGGGGAGGCACCGCAGACGTCCAAGCGGCATGCGACGTAGTGCGCGACTGCCGATCGAGGCGGGGCGGGTGCGACGTACGCCACTCGCAGGTTATCGTGAGCCGACTACACAGATAATGATGTCAAAAGTGGATCGGACTAATGCTCTCTATTATGTTGTAAACGTTCCAAATAATCCGGTGTTGCAGCGTCAGCCTCGCTCGCTTCCTTACGCCTTCGAGCCGATCGTTCGACGGGAATGACGCGGCGTTATCTTGATAATCAAATCAATTATGATCACTTATAGCACTGTATTCATTTTCTTCTATCGTCGCACGTCTAACTACGTTCCCATTGTCCATTACTTCAATAAGAACTCCAGTGATATAACCCTCGCGACGCAAATTAAAATATATCAAAGGCAATACATCAACACCGATAATGTGACTGACTCGATACGCAAGAAAAGTGTACCAACAAAGAAGAAGGTATCGCTCCTTGAAATGTGGCAGGCGCCGCTTTTGGAGACCGACAATAATAATTTTGATGTCCCATGGCCATTCAGGCCAAACAAAAGTTAACCTTAACACGAGAACTCATGACTGCGAATTCGATCACAATTCTGTGAACCCACTCTTTCTCGATTAAATCGAAAATTGTTGTTACTTTAACGATTCTTTTACTATGTACTCTATCGTAACAGTATTGGAGTTGCTTAAGCATTGTCCGTTTTGAGGCGAATGGCACGTTTTGTGTTCTTAAATAATATTGGCCTGAGTGTTTGTTTCAAAACGGACCGTATCCTGTAGTAGTAAGATTTAGTTTCCTTTCCTGTGGAAATCTGTTGCCACGTATTTCCATTTACCAAGACGTTGTGTGGCTCGCAGTATTTTGGTCGGATTAAGAAGCGTTTTTCGTTTGATGAATGTATCAGTTCGCTGGTTATTTCGCGGCGAGCTTTACAAAAGAGGCGTGACGTGTTGCGTGGAAAAGTATGTTTTTTGCGCTCAATGAGTTACAGTATAAACATCATTAGGTAGAGTATTGCGAACTCTAATGACTACTGAGTAACCTACGCTAAAGTCGTTCACAATCTGAGCTTTAATGGACAAACATCAAAGCATTTAGGTAATTCATTTACACTGACTGCGGGGCGTACCTCATGTTTATTACACTAAATTCTGTATGAAACATGGCAGTTAAAATAAACTCCGACGTCAATTAGCATACGTGTACTGCTAGTTAAACTGTTGAATTGCGTTAGTTACAAGGTTCTATTAAAAAGTTCTGTTATACCATACAAGTATGTACTATACAGAAGGTATTTTAATTTAAGGAAGGAAAAACTTTCAAACATAAACGTTATAAGGTGGTTCATTTTCTCACTAGATTGTTTTACATAAATCACTGATTATTTTGACAAACAAATTATATTCTACAATATAGCTTCTATCTAGAAAGTTGAAGACTACAAAGCAGGCGTAAGTTTTACTTAGAAAAGGGACAAATAAAGACTTGCTTCCGTATTTACACGTTTAGGATATCGCTAATAAGTAAGGTCAAGTGTGAGTCGAACTCGCACACGAAGGATTCCGTACCATCGTAAAAGATTATGTAGGTACTTTTAATTCACATGGCAGCCATTGGGATTTTTTTATTATTTGTTGTTACAGCGGCAATAGAAATATGTACACACTCAGTAAAAGTTTTGACTCTCTACCTGTTTACGGTTCATGAGATACAGCCCGTTGGCAGACAGACGGGCGGACGAACACCACGGACTTAGAAAAAAAAACTAAATTAAAATCGGTTCATTCGTTTCTTTAGACGCTACGATGCCATAGACAGATACACAGATACACAGTTACACGCGTCAAACTTATAACACCTTTCTTTTTGGGTCGGGGGTTAAAAAGAGTACCGTTCGCACCCTTCAGGTACGGAACCCAAAAAATTGGACGTGCCTTGTGACACGTAGCATGGCCTTGTGAAAGAATCCCGTAATTTGGGCAATAAATGAATTCCACATAGATAAGTAATATGTGGTGACCCAATTTTCATGACAAGTGGAGCGGTTGGCCGGCCGAAGCGGAAATAGGCGGATGATCCCGAGGGAGCGGTGAGGGGAAATTTAGGGCCAACGAGGGACGAAGTCGAGCGCATTCGCTAGCTTTATTTCACTATTCGTTATAGATTAAACGACATTGATCAGGGTGATAGGAATTAAATTATAATTGTAGGCACGCTTTAAAGGTGCAATTTTGAGCAAGGTCAAATTTAAAAGTCGGCAGGTGCGAAATACAAGTAGGTATGATTGTTACAGTCGCTACAATAACTTTTGATGTCATAAACCATACCATTAGGTATCTATACCAAACGTTGTTATTTGTTATACACTTTAATATCATTATCAGAGAGCTTCAAGATGTGAGCTAACAGGTGTGCTGATCATATTTGCTGAATACATCTAATGAAAGTTGAAATAATTCTATAATGGCGATAGCAGAAAAAGTTGAGTTAAATTTTCCATTCCATTCTATCAGCCTGTATGTGCCCACTGCTGGACATAGTTTAATTTAATTAAAAAATTGGTTGTCTGTAAAGTCGGTTTACTGACGATAGTTGAACGTGACAACAAAGGCCGATTGTGCTTCTTTGTCGCGCTCTCGCTTGCACTTCAAGCCTTACATGGAACGCCTCAGAGCGAGGTAACGCCGCATGAGTCATGTTTTTTCGTGCGTGCAGCCGGCTCTATCGAATTATAAGACGTTGTCATGTCAAAAATCTGACTTCCTCCTCCCTCTAAGTGGAAAGATGAGATCAAACGAGTGGCACGGAGCTGCAGGTTTAGGCAACACAAGGCTGTGGCATGTGGAAGTCCCTACAAGAGAGCTATTGTCCAGCAGTGGACATCCACCGGTTTATAATAATAATGATGATAGAGATAAAGCTGTTCTAGGTAGAAAGATAACCCTCGGTAGGAAAATGCCCTAGGTTGGAAGATGCCCTAGGTGGGCAGGTAGCCCAACCACTATCAAATAATCACAGAACAATGTTCTACAGCGGGAAAATAAAAGATATAAAGTACCTACTCGTACAACATCCCGACCTTTTTCTAAAATCGTTGCAGAAAAGCTTTTGTTGAATGAATCTTTTTATTCAACGTCACCCTTCTGCGACGCAGGTGCAAGTGATATTAAAGCAAGATTTCGGAATTTCTCACGGGATTTACTTAGACGTACCGGACCCTTTTTTAAATTAAGTAATTTTTATTTATTGTAATGCAATGGTTCTACGGTTTCATTTTGCATTTGTAAATTATATTGCTGCATGTTTTTATTATTATTTTATCTTTCTCAGACTTGCTGTTTCAGGAATTAAGTCCCACTGAATTGACATTGAACCTCAATTTAGCACCACTAAATATCGGTCTCTAACTCTGATCTCATTTTCAATCTACTCGTAGTAGGTAAATGAATCAGATCAATGTTGCTTTAACAAATTTTTAGGGTTCCGTACCTAAAAAGAAAAACGGGACCCTTATAGGATCACTTCGTTGTCTGTCTGTATGTCTGTCCGTCTGTCGTGTCTGTCAAGAAAACCTATGGGGTACCTACCTACTTTCTGTAGACCTAGAATCATGAAATTTGGCAGGTAGGTAGGTAGATCTTATAGTACAAGTAAAGGAAAAAATCTGATAACCGTGAATTTGTGGTTAGGTACATCACAAAAAAAAATGAAAATGTGTTCATGATCAAATAATAATTCGTTAAGTTAGTTAAGATAACAAATACCGAGTGGGGTATCATAATATAAAAGGGCTTTACTTGTACATTCTAAAACAGATTTTTATTTATTTTTATGCATATGTAATACTTTTTTTCGTGTCGTAAAAAATAACCGAGTACGGAACCCTCCTGCGCGAGTCTGACTCGCACTTGGCCGGTTTTTATTAATTTTACTTTGTTTGAAAATAATTCTTGTCTGTGTTTTCTAGAAAACTCGTTAGGTTAAGCTGAAGAGAGTTTCTAATATAATTTAGCAACTTAAAAATACTTATAAACCGTTGACATAATTTACCATAATGGTGGTAATTAATTGATCCCTATGACAATAATATGGTCCATCTAGCAATTCGGCCAAACCGATTTAACACGGAGTGCCGCAATTAATTATATTCAGTTGAGCGAAGTAATCCCATTTCCCGGGAACAACCTGGCCGAGCTCCCGGATTCCTGGCTTAAATATGCACATGGAAAGCTCAATTATTATGGAATTACGAACAACAAAAGCTAAAGTTCATTAATTTATGCTATTTAGAAAAAACCGGTCAAGTGCTGCACAAAGGCATCCATACCATCGCACAAGAAATAACACGTTTTTTGTAATGTAACCACAAAAAAACTGGCCAAGTGTGAGTCAGACTCGCGCACCGAGGGTTGCGTATTCGGATATTTTTTTCGACATTTTGTATGATAAATCAAAAACTATTATGCATAAAATAAATGAAAATCTGTTTTAGAATGTACAGGAAAAGCCCTTTCATATGATACCCACTTCGTATAGTTATCTTACTTTGAGAATACTAATTAATTTTATTTGTTCAAGGACACATTTTAAGATATAACCTATTCACCGGTTTTCGGATTTTTTTCCTTTACTTGTGCTATAAGGCCTACCGACCTGCCAAATTGCAATTCTTGACAAACGGACGGACCCGAGCGGAAATATCTTAAGCTTATATCATTTCTTTCACCCGACTCATTACAGTGTAAGAAATCCTTTTCAAAATAATCTCTAAAGAGAAGAACATCTTCATAATATTAATTAATGATTTGAGAATGTGGTTACTAACCGAAATTATAGAAAATTATTCGGTGGAACACAGATAAATACAAACCTAGATACATAAGTGACTAAAATCATAACTGTTCCTTTTGGCTTTGCAGGTAGTCGAGTAAAAATTGAAGTGGCATGAATAACATCTTTTATTGAAACTTTTGCGTAACCGCTCTAAACGTATACCTAACGTTTGCGCAGCTTCGCAAAAGTTTTCTACACCCTTTCGAATTCACCTCGGGCACCGTTTGATTCACATAAATGAAACGATCAATCTTTTAAAAGTCTGTCCTTACGCCGACGTAGCGTTCCAAACGATGTTTATTTACAAAGGGAATAAAATCGACGTTTCGACAATCTCGTGACCCTAGCAATTTGCGGAGAATCAGCAGATTTTCTGCGGTGGGGAATCATTCCGTAACCCTTTCACTCTCGAGTTTTATTTGACGAATTGCGATATACGAATTGCGACGATACGAGCGTTTTAACAAATATTCTTATACCATCTGTTAGGTTTTTAACTTTTAAAAGGTGTAATCTTTCTTAAATTGTTGATGTCATCAATAATACATTATTATTTATATCATAATCATTTATTTTTTTAGTAAAATAAAATACAAAAATGATTACGTATGAAGATTTGATAGATATAGAAGAAACAAAAAAAAAACTAGATACAGAAACAATAATCGTCAACTCAAAATGACAGTGAAACACAATAGCTTTTAACTGCAGCCTAAAAATACACAAAACGAAGCGCATTTTCATTGCAGACCGTGTATATTTACAGACAACCCACGGGATATGTAAAACGATAGATGTGAAGATGATCCTTAGGGTTTTGAATATAAAGGTGATAATGCTTCAGAAACAAATTGCAATAGACTGCATGTGTAGCCCACCGTGCCATGAACAAAGACATCTGAAACAGAGCCTGTGTTTATTGAGAACGCGAAATACAACATAGGGTATGATTGGACGTATGAAAACATGATTCCGCACAATATTAAATATTTTGCTGAAATTAATAACATCGATGTTTTCGCCTCTAAAATTCTTAGCATGAGTAAAAAAATATATCCGAAATTATCTGCAAAAAGGACTTTCACATACGAGGTTAACGCCGATCAAGTTAAACAAACTGAACAGCTTTCTCTAGTCTAGAATATGTCTTACCTAACAATCTTCAAAACAAATCTATACCTAACTAAGCATGAAATAATAAAAACCAGTGATATGAAAATATTCATTTCGTGTATATTTTTACAGTCATTAAATATACAGCACTGTAAACAAAGCGTTTACTTCCTATACTTATATGCAGGTAGCAGTAAATACTACCTGCATATACAAATTAAACAGCCCGTCTGTGATTTCGAAATAAGTTTCTTTTATTAAGCTCTGGTTATTTACAGATTATTATCACTAATACTAAACGTCTATCATTTTTTTTGTGTACGTTTATTATATCCGTGCTAATCTAACAACAGATTTTGATGGGACTTTCCAGGCAGGTAAAGGATATATACAAAAGGTAGGTAATCTAAATTCTCGACTACTTATTTCATCCTAAAAAACTAAATGTTATTTATAATCTCAAAAACCTGACCACGGCAACGAACTCGCGGTTAAAGCTATTACAGCAGAAAGAGAACCCTAAACTGTCCACCCGTGCAGCCAGACGGTAAAATACGACGTCGTTAGAATACGATTGTTTCTCTATTCAAAACGTGAAATGCAAATTATGAAATAAAATTAAGTAATCTAGATTCTACACTACTCATTTGATCCTGGTAAAACTAAGAATCTCAAAAACCTAAATCCATGGCAACGAAGTCGCGGGTTAAAGCTATTATATGTAGCAGAAAAGAGAACCCTAAACTCTCCACCCCGTGCAGCCAGACGGAAAAATACGACGTCGTTCGGATACGATTGTTTCTCTATTCGAAACGTGAAATGCAAAGTATGAAATAATTACGGCGGTGAGAGCGCGCGACACATCCCCTCGCCTCCTCTCTACCCCTTAGAATCACCCCCTAGACGAATCAGGGATGGCAAAAAAAAAAGTTGGGCACGGCAGGAAACCGCAAAATGATTTTTATTTATCAAAGTTTGGGCAACGATTAGTTACAATCTCGCGCTTGCTTAAACTATGAGCTATGTGCTATGAGTGTGTTAGCATTTATTTTAAACCCCCGACCCAAAAAAGGGGTGTTATAAGTTTGACGTGTGTATCTGTGTATCTGTCTGTGGCATCGTAGCTCCTAAACTGATGAACCAATTTTTGGTAACACTTGAACATTTCTTTTGCATGAAAAGGCATGTAGACGTATAAAGACTTGCCATCCCTACCCTAGACGCTGCAGCGAAATTTGACCTCAAATGTGGCAAAAAAAGGAACTTGTTGCTTTATCACTGCCATATTTTCGGACTACGAAAGGTTAATAAATGGGTGACAACATTTTTGCGCACTTACCCAGTTTTTTCGTTAGAGGCCCACATAATTTAGCGTACCTTTTCTTTTTATACATTTTTGCAAACGCTTTATGGAATTTTTAGATCAATTCTATGAAGAATCAAATATTATTAAATAAATATTAAATAAGCATACGTACTTAATTAACTTCTACTTATATTTATATGGTACTCCGTGCTGCGGACGGCCATGGTCGGTAATCACTTCATTAATTGTCCCACCTGCTTGCTTGTTTGCGAACTAGGTAGGTATGTAGTTGACTGCCGCGGCTTTGCCCGACTGGACTCACCCATTCACAGTGGACTTATTCACTGTGTTGTAAAATAAACCTCTTTCAGGAAATGCCCTAACTGATGGTGAAAAGTGAAAACACCATCAAAATTATATTAGAAGTTAGGATATTTTGCGTTTGCACAATTAAAAGAAGATTACATTATATACTACATATTAAGAGAAGAGATAAGTAAGAATAGTTACAAAAACATTCGATAAAAAAGTCATAGATAAACGTGACTACTTTTTTCGGCCAATTTAGCAATTTATGAATAAACTTTTCAACCATCAACCAGTGTTAATAGAGTTCTTTATGAGGACAAAATATTTTGTATAAATATCCACGTAGGTATCAAAACAAAATATCCAACTAATGCTCTTGGTCAGCTTCCAATCCCAATAAATAGCAAGAAAACATCCGATACGACTTCGCAAGCGAGCGAGAGTTTTTAGAGATACACATATTTTTAAATATAACGAATCTGTGTAAAACGAGGAATTGAGTGAAATACGGCGCGTTCACCAGTATTTGAGCATTTTCAACGGGCAATATTTTATCTCAGTCAGAAGGCAGCTCGTCTCAAGTCGGTTCCGTTGCCATACATAATAAACAACATGCACTTTCAGTATATAGGTCAAATGCACGTTGGGCTGAAGGCAGATCGTTGCGAATATATTAGACTTTCTCTGAGGCGTGTTTACAATTTTCCCAGAATAATGGGGGCCCTGCAGCACTTTTCAATGACACAGTAATGAAAGAATTTTTGATTACCACTCCCTCATTAGTGTATGAGTTTTCTTCTCTGTTTTTTTGCTGTCTGCAATAAGGACGCAGAGATGAGAACTGGCAAGGTTAATGATTCAATTTACGCCTAGCTAGTTTTCAATGACATGCAGACTAATATTACAATTATTGTGAAAGTTTGTCTGTGTATCCGTTTGTTGTGCCAGATCCTTTTTCCACGCACATGCAATCTGTGAAAACGTCCATTGGCAGTTTTCCTACTGGGTTACAACATGGGGTTATTCAAGGGGCGGACCTACAAATTCCCGTAAGGCCGGTAAAGCATCGGCTTGTTCCTCTGGTGCTGCAAATGTTCATGTGCGGCGGTAATCACTTAACGTCAGGTGACCCGCCTGCTCGTTTGTTCACTCCTTTTTTTAAATGTTCACAAAGAGGTGTGAATCGCACTTGGCCAGCGTGGTAGACTATGGCCAAGCCTTTCTCATTCTGAGTGATATAAAACAATAAAAGACAGAATCTCGAATTCCACTACTCTCATGTACCTAATATTTTCATTGCCGCATAAGGAAATGGCAATCACGATCAGATAGCAAGGAAATGCAACGATTCGAATTATGCAAAACGGTTGCCAATGGCATTGGTGAAATGTGCTGTGCATTTAAATAAAATGCTTAATAAAGATACAAACAACTACTCAATGTCGCGGACACACACCACATTTTGTCAACGCTGCGTAAAACTTTCCACTCCTTATTCATATCAGCTGACTGAACAATTTTATAATTCTTGAGGTAGGTTAGCAACCTTGCAACGCAATTTGTAATACGACAACACATTTATTAATGATGATTAAGAATTGTTTAAGGCTTGGCTAGTCATCAAATTAATTTCACACAACTCAACGTTAACGAAAAATCACAAAAAATGTTAAAGTGCGTTTGTTTGTTGGTTTTTTCTAAATTATGCTCTATTTATTTCTAAACTAAAGCTGGACAAACTGGATTGTTTATGAGCCTCTATTTGATTGAATAAACGAATATATTCTATTAATTATTAAAATGCGAAATTGTTTATCTGTTGTTGATTTGTCCTTCAATCATACCACAACACAGCAACGATTCGATTTTTTGCACGGATATAAACGACTTTGTAAATTAACTAACGGTTTTGATTTCTGTTTATTTAAATATTTATTCATGTACTTAAGAAGAACTAAAACTTATACAATGAAAAGACGTACACAAAGGACAATGATTTATCTCTACTTGAGAGATTTCTTCCAACAGCAGCAATGTGCAGCAATATTTATTGGCAATATTATTAGTACAACTTTACTTTGGATGTAAATACTGAAAAATCCCGACTAAGAAAGAACTCAATAGATTTCACTTTTGAAAGCTAATAAATATTTACTCACCTTTTTTTATAAAATACGTTAATATCATATATTATATACAGGACATTATTCCGTCGGTCAATAATAAATTTTGCAAAAAAGCCAAAAATATTCATCCTTGATGATACTTTGAACATATTTCACCGCGACAAAAACTGACTACATAAGCGATATCAATTTTTCTAGAACCTACCTAGCAGACACGGCCAACTAACCATTAGAGGCTTTGCCTATAAATTCTCCAACTTTTTCTGGCAGATAATAATAGGTAACGATCAATCTTCTCAGATTTGGGGTTCCGATCTACTTTTAAAAGTTTTCTCTAAGCATTATGTTATTTGAATAGATGATTTAATGACATTTTATTCGAGTTTCGATAATACAGTAAAGTTGCTTTTGTCCGCGACTTCGTCTGCGTGGATTTGGGTTCTTACAAGTATAAATTAAAAATTTATAACACCTCCGACAAGTGAAGGTTACAGTAAAACTAGAAAAGAGCTGATAACTTTCAAACGGCTGAACCGATTTTCTTGAATTATAGCTAAGAACACTCTCGATCAAGCCACCTTTCAAACAAAAAAAAAAAGCTAAATTAAAATCGGTTCATTAGTTTAGGAGCTACGATGCCACAGACAGGTACACAGATACACAGATACACACGTCAAACTTATGACACCCCTCTTTTTGGGTCGGGGGTTAAAAAATCCCGTGTAGCCCAGATCACTTCATTTATAAACCTCTACCTGCCAATGAAAGTCCCTTCCCTTCCTCCTATAATTTCCAAAAATCCCGAAAAACATATTTCTTTATTTTTAACCGCAATCCCAAATACCAATTTTCATAGATAGGCTTTAAAATGACGTACGACGTTCATACAATCTTTCATCTCCTGTAATTTCATAAAAACTCGACTTCTCTTTGAAACGATAACCTATATACTTACCAGTTTTCATCGCAAATCGCCATGTAGACATCAACTTCAGATTGAACTACTTGTTTTACGTACACTGTCTAAATCATACACACGCATTGTATGTTGTCATACTGTGAAGTTACCCTAGCGCTTCGTGTACATGTCCCATGTCCCAGCCTTGCCCCTTGACAAGCTATCATTGCCAAGGTTCATTAAAGCTGACGCTAAGCGATTACGTAACTATTTACCTACTGTTGACAATCCTCTAACAGCAGTAGGTATAGATACACTGACCTCTACTAAAACACGCACGCTGGACCTGCGATTGCCAACTAATTTTTGAAGCAACTTGATTTTCGATATAATGGGTGAGTATACTTGGTATTAAATGTTTATGAGAAATTCGAGGTAATGATTTGACGTAAGTATAATGATTTAATGTCATTTGACACAAAATGTCACTTTTGATTCCCGGTGCGATTATTAGGAACGCTTCGAATCGGCACAAAAAATAACTGTCATTTTGTATGCACACCTCTTCCAGTGTACTTGTCTAATGTATATGGCTATTTCAGTGGCAGTAGGTATACGATAATAACGATTGGGATGCAAAGGTTGGACACGTGTTTACATAAACAATTTTTACTACCGATTAATAGATAATTATATGCAAATTCGATAGTATAACTCGCACAACCATGAGTCTTATCGCATTTTAAATAAAGGTTGTTATTCAGTAAACATGATGTACACTCCGACAGGAAACCTCACATTTAATAACTGTGTATAAAAACCTAATTATCACACAATGACTAGTGTCAAAGAAATAGCGTTCAAAGTATATTCATATGGAAATGAATTCAAAAAATATAACACGATTCAGGGACTTATTTTTATTTACCTTTGGTTTTATTTACCTTGGTGTCGAGTTTTTCACCAATATTGTTGTTAGGAATTGGTTATTGAGGCTAGGAAAAATAATGAAACAAAATTAGGTTAACCGTCTTGAAATAGGTAGCCTTTCAATTATAGAGAATGTGGTTACTAACCGAAATTATAGAAAATTATTCGGTGGAACACAGATAAATACAAACCTAGATACATAAGTGACTAAAATCATAACTGTTCCTTTTGGCTTTGCAGGTAGTCGAGTAAAAATTGAAGTGGCATGAATAACATCTTTTATTGAAACTTTTGCGTAACCGCTCTAAACGTATACCTAACGTTTGCGCAGCTTCGCAAAAGTTTTCTACACCCTTTCGAATTCACCTCGGGCACCGTTTGATTCACATAAATGAAACGATCAATCTTTTAAAAGTCTGTCCTTACGCCGACGTAGCGTTCCAAACGATGTTTATTTACAAAGGGAATAAAATCGACGTTTCGACAATCTCGTGACCCTAGCAATTTGCGGAGAATCAGCAGATTTTCTGCGGTGGGGAATCATTCCGTAACCCTTTCACTCTCGAGTTTTATTTGACGAATTGCGATATACGAATTGCGACGATACGAGCGTTTTAACAAATATTCTTATACCATCTGTTAGGTTTTTAACTTTTAAAAGGTGTAATCTTTCTTAAATTGTTGATGTCATCAATAATACATTATTATTTATATCATAATCATTTATTTTTTTAGTAAAATAAAATACAAAAATGATTACGTATGAAGATTTGATAGATATAGAAGAAACAAAAAAAAAACTAGATACAGAAACAATAATCGTCAACTCAAAATGACAGTGAAACACAATAGCTTTTAACTGCAGCCTAAAAATACACAAAACGAAGCGCATTTTCATTGCAGACCGTGTATATTTACAGACAACCCACGGGATATGTAAAACGATAGATGTGAAGATGATCCTTAGGGTTTTGAATATAAAGGTGATAATGCTTCAGAAACAAATTGCAATAGACTGCATGTGTAGCCCACCGTGCCATGAACAAAGACATCTGAAACAGAGCCTGTGTTTATTGAGAACGCGAAATACAACATAGGGTATGATTGGACGTATGAAAACATGATTCCGCACAATATTAAATATTTTGCTGAAATTAATAACATCGATGTTTTCGCCTCTAAAATTCTTAGCATGAGTAAAAAAATATATCCGAAATTATCTGCAAAAAGGACTTTCACATACGAGGTTAACGCCGATCAAGTTAAACAAACTGAACAGCTTTCTCTAGTCTAGAATATGTCTTACCTAACAATCTTCAAAACAAATCTATACCTAACTAAGCATGAAATAATAAAAACCAGTGATATGAAAATATTCATTTCGTGTATATTTTTACAGTCATTAAATATACAGCACTGTAAACAAAGCGTTTACTTCCTATACTTATATGCAGGTAGCAGTAAATACTACCTGCATATACAAATTAAACAGCCCGTCTGTGATTTCGAAATAAGTTTCTTTTATTAAGCTCTGGTTATTTACAGATTATTATCACTAATACTAAACGTCTATCATTTTTTTTGTGTACGTTTATTATATCCGTGCTAATCTAACAACAGATTTTGATGGGACTTTCCAGGCAGGTAAAGGATATATACAAAAGGTAGGTAATCTAAATTCTCGACTACTTATTTCATCCTAAAAAACTAAATGTTATTTATAATCTCAAAAACCTGACCACGGCAACGAACTCGCGGTTAAAGCTATTACAGCAGAAAGAGAACCCTAAACTGTCCACCCGTGCAGCCAGACGGTAAAATACGACGTCGTTAGAATACGATTGTTTCTCTATTCAAAACGTGAAATGCAAATTATGAAATAAAATTAAGTAATCTAGATTCTACACTACTCATTTGATCCTGGTAAAACTAAGAATCTCAAAAACCTAAATCCATGGCAACGAAGTCGCGGGTTAAAGCTATTATATGTAGCAGAAAAGAGAACCCTAAACTCTCCACCCCGTGCAGCCAGACGGAAAAATACGACGTCGTTCGGATACGATTGTTTCTCTATTCGAAACGTGAAATGCAAAGTATGAAATAATTACGGCGGTGAGAGCGCGCGACACATCCCCTCGCCTCCTCTCTACCCCTTAGAATCACCCCCTAGACGAATCAGGGATGGCAAAAAAAAAAGTTGGGCACGGCAGGAAACCGCAAAATGATTTTTATTTATCAAAGTTTGGGCAACGATTAGTTACAATCTCGCGCTTGCTTAAACTATGAGCTATGTGCTATGAGTGTGTTAGCATTTATTTTAAACCCCCGACCCAAAAAAGGGGTGTTATAAGTTTGACGTGTGTATCTGTGTATCTGTCTGTGGCATCGTAGCTCCTAAACTGATGAACCAATTTTTGGTAACACTTGAACATTTCTTTTGCATGAAAAGGCATGTAGACGTATAAAGACTTGCCATCCCTACCCTAGACGCTGCAGCGAAATTTGACCTCAAATGTGGCAAAAAAAGGAACTTGTTGCTTTATCACTGCCATATTTTCGGACTACGAAAGGTTAATAAATGGGTGACAACATTTTTGCGCACTTACCCAGTTTTTTCGTTAGAGGCCCACATAATTTAGCGTACCTTTTCTTTTTATACATTTTTGCAAACGCTTTATGGAATTTTTAGATCAATTCTATGAAGAATCAAATATTATTAAATAAATATTAAATAAGCATACGTACTTAATTAACTTCTACTTATATTTATATGGTACTCCGTGCTGCGGACGGCCATGGTCGGTAATCACTTCATTAATTGTCCCACCTGCTTGCTTGTTTGCGAACTAGGTAGGTATGTAGTTGACTGCCGCGGCTTTGCCCGACTGGACTCACCCATTCACAGTGGACTTATTCACTGTGTTGTAAAATAAACCTCTTTCAGGAAATGCCCTAACTGATGGTGAAAAGTGAAAACACCATCAAAATTATATTAGAAGTTAGGATATTTTGCGTTTGCACAATTAAAAGAAGATTACATTATATACTACATATTAAGAGAAGAGATAAGTAAGAATAGTTACAAAAACATTCGATAAAAAAGTCATAGATAAACGTGACTACTTTTTTCGGCCAATTTAGCAATTTATGAATAAACTTTTCAACCATCAACCAGTGTTAATAGAGTTCTTTATGAGGACAAAATATTTTGTATAAATATCCACGTAGGTATCAAAACAAAATATCCAACTAATGCTCTTGGTCAGCTTCCAATCCCAATAAATAGCAAGAAAACATCCGATACGACTTCGCAAGCGAGCGAGAGTTTTTAGAGATACACATATTTTTAAATATAACGAATCTGTGTAAAACGAGGAATTGAGTGAAATACGGCGCGTTCACCAGTATTTGAGCATTTTCAACGGGCAATATTTTATCTCAGTCAGAAGGCAGCTCGTCTCAAGTCGGTTCCGTTGCCATACATAATAAACAACATGCACTTTCAGTATATAGGTCAAATGCACGTTGGGCTGAAGGCAGATCGTTGCGAATATATTAGACTTTCTCTGAGGCGTGTTTACAATTTTCCCAGAATAATGGGGGCCCTGCAG
Organism: Maniola jurtina; assembly: GCF_905333055.1. NCBI lineage: Eukaryota > Metazoa > Arthropoda > Insecta > Lepidoptera > Nymphalidae > Maniola > Maniola jurtina. The sequence continues at coordinate 7,207,949 of NC_060049.1, read as the reverse complement.
CACTTTTCAATGACACAGTAATGAAAGAATTTTTGATTACCACTCCCTCATTAGTGTATGAGTTTTCTTCTCTGTTTTTTTGCTGTCTGCAATAAGGACGCAGAGATGAGAACTGGCAAGGTTAATGATTCAATTTACGCCTAGCTAGTTTTCAATGACATGCAGACTAATATTACAATTATTGTGAAAGTTTGTCTGTGTATCCGTTTGTTGTGCCAGATCCTTTTTCCACGCACATGCAATCTGTGAAAACGTCCATTGGCAGTTTTCCTACTGGGTTACAACATGGGGTTATTCAAGGGGCGGACCTACAAATTCCCGTAAGGCCGGTAAAGCATCGGCTTGTTCCTCTGGTGCTGCAAATGTTCATGTGCGGCGGTAATCACTTAACGTCAGGTGACCCGCCTGCTCGTTTGTTCACTCCTTTTTTTAAATGTTCACAAAGAGGTGTGAATCGCACTTGGCCAGCGTGGTAGACTATGGCCAAGCCTTTCTCATTCTGAGTGATATAAAACAATAAAAGACAGAATCTCGAATTCCACTACTCTCATGTACCTAATATTTTCATTGCCGCATAAGGAAATGGCAATCACGATCAGATAGCAAGGAAATGCAACGATTCGAATTATGCAAAACGGTTGCCAATGGCATTGGTGAAATGTGCTGTGCATTTAAATAAAATGCTTAATAAAGATACAAACAACTACTCAATGTCGCGGACACACACCACATTTTGTCAACGCTGCGTAAAACTTTCCACTCCTTATTCATATCAGCTGACTGAACAATTTTATAATTCTTGAGGTAGGTTAGCAACCTTGCAACGCAATTTGTAATACGACAACACATTTATTAATGATGATTAAGAATTGTTTAAGGCTTGGCTAGTCATCAAATTAATTTCACACAACTCAACGTTAACGAAAAATCACAAAAAATGTTAAAGTGCGTTTGTTTGTTGGTTTTTTCTAAATTATGCTCTATTTATTTCTAAACTAAAGCTGGACAAACTGGATTGTTTATGAGCCTCTATTTGATTGAATAAACGAATATATTCTATTAATTATTAAAATGCGAAATTGTTTATCTGTTGTTGATTTGTCCTTCAATCATACCACAACACAGCAACGATTCGATTTTTTGCACGGATATAAACGACTTTGTAAATTAACTAACGGTTTTGATTTCTGTTTATTTAAATATTTATTCATGTACTTAAGAAGAACTAAAACTTATACAATGAAAAGACGTACACAAAGGACAATGATTTATCTCTACTTGAGAGATTTCTTCCAACAGCAGCAATGTGCAGCAATATTTATTGGCAATATTATTAGTACAACTTTACTTTGGATGTAAATACTGAAAAATCCCGACTAAGAAAGAACTCAATAGATTTCACTTTTGAAAGCTAATAAATATTTACTCACCTTTTTTTATAAAATACGTTAATATCATATATTATATACAGGACATTATTCCGTCGGTCAATAATAAATTTTGCAAAAAAGCCAAAAATATTCATCCTTGATGATACTTTGAACATATTTCACCGCGACAAAAACTGACTACATAAGCGATATCAATTTTTCTAGAACCTACCTAGCAGACACGGCCAACTAACCATTAGAGGCTTTGCCTATAAATTCTCCAACTTTTTCTGGCAGATAATAATAGGTAACGATCAATCTTCTCAGATTTGGGGTTCCGATCTACTTTTAAAAGTTTTCTCTAAGCATTATGTTATTTGAATAGATGATTTAATGACATTTTATTCGAGTTTCGATAATACAGTAAAGTTGCTTTTGTCCGCGACTTCGTCTGCGTGGATTTGGGTTCTTACAAGTATAAATTAAAAATTTATAACACCTCCGACAAGTGAAGGTTACAGTAAAACTAGAAAAGAGCTGATAACTTTCAAACGGCTGAACCGATTTTCTTGAATTATAGCTAAGAACACTCTCGATCAAGCCACCTTTCAAACAAAAAAAAAAAGCTAAATTAAAATCGGTTCATTAGTTTAGGAGCTACGATGCCACAGACAGGTACACAGATACACAGATACACACGTCAAACTTATGACACCCCTCTTTTTGGGTCGGGGGTTAAAAAATCCCGTGTAGCCCAGATCACTTCATTTATAAACCTCTACCTGCCAATGAAAGTCCCTTCCCTTCCTCCTATAATTTCCAAAAATCCCGAAAAACATATTTCTTTATTTTTAACCGCAATCCCAAATACCAATTTTCATAGATAGGCTTTAAAATGACGTACGACGTTCATACAATCTTTCATCTCCTGTAATTTCATAAAAACTCGACTTCTCTTTGAAACGATAACCTATATACTTACCAGTTTTCATCGCAAATCGCCATGTAGACATCAACTTCAGATTGAACTACTTGTTTTACGTACACTGTCTAAATCATACACACGCATTGTATGTTGTCATACTGTGAAGTTACCCTAGCGCTTCGTGTACATGTCCCATGTCCCAGCCTTGCCCCTTGACAAGCTATCATTGCCAAGGTTCATTAAAGCTGACGCTAAGCGATTACGTAACTATTTACCTACTGTTGACAATCCTCTAACAGCAGTAGGTATAGATACACTGACCTCTACTAAAACACGCACGCTGGACCTGCGATTGCCAACTAATTTTTGAAGCAACTTGATTTTCGATATAATGGGTGAGTATACTTGGTATTAAATGTTTATGAGAAATTCGAGGTAATGATTTGACGTAAGTATAATGATTTAATGTCATTTGACACAAAATGTCACTTTTGATTCCCGGTGCGATTATTAGGAACGCTTCGAATCGGCACAAAAAATAACTGTCATTTTGTATGCACACCTCTTCCAGTGTACTTGTCTAATGTATATGGCTATTTCAGTGGCAGTAGGTATACGATAATAACGATTGGGATGCAAAGGTTGGACACGTGTTTACATAAACAATTTTTACTACCGATTAATAGATAATTATATGCAAATTCGATAGTATAACTCGCACAACCATGAGTCTTATCGCATTTTAAATAAAGGTTGTTATTCAGTAAACATGATGTACACTCCGACAGGAAACCTCACATTTAATAACTGTGTATAAAAACCTAATTATCACACAATGACTAGTGTCAAAGAAATAGCGTTCAAAGTATATTCATATGGAAATGAATTCAAAAAATATAACACGATTCAGGGACTTATTTTTATTTACCTTTGGTTTTATTTACCTTGGTGTCGAGTTTTTCACCAATATTGTTGTTAGGAATTGGTTATTGAGGCTAGGAAAAATAATGAAACAAAATTAGGTTAACCGTCTTGAAATAGGTAGCCTTTCAATTAATATTCAGAATGATAACAATAAATAATCATCAAGACTAGATAAGTAACTAATAGACATTATATTGGATAGAATCAGGCGTTACTTTGCGGAAACATTACACATTGTTATTTTACAACATTAAACATTGTTGAGGAATAAGCGTTAAGGAGTATTAATAAGTACTAGGTACATAGGTAGGTTTAGATTGCTTTAAGGCTTTTAAGCAATAAGCGGTCTTATTTTGCATAGAATTGTTTTTGTTTTTGTATCCTTGTATTTTTTTGTAGCTTTATGTGCAATAAAGAATTTCTATTTAGGTACCTTTTAATTGTAGCACGAAGAATTGGCCGATGGCTGGTGGGGCAGACGTATTCTGGAGTGGAGACCGCGTACCGACGAACAGAGCGAGAGAGGACCTCCAACCTTCTGAACTGACGAACTCAGAAGGTAGCGGGAAAAGATGGTCGAGAAAGGCTGAGTGTAAGGTGGGAATAACATAATATTATGTGCGCCTATAGTGGATGCAAACGGACTGATTGATTTGAGCATTATTAATTGAGACACAAAATCATTCAACATAACGATGTGTCTATATATGAAAGCATGAGCTATAAATAAATACAAGGCGTCATGATTGGCCGCAGCTTTTATAGTAAATTACCACGAGTGGTCGCCCCATTGTCAGCTCATACCCGTGGATAATATAATTAATAATTTAATGAGCGGAATGAAACAGGTCGGGCTATATCGGAGCGCGATGCATACCCGATGCATATTTCATGCGAATTAATATTAACATAGTAAAACCCTGAACAGACACAACGCGTGACGTAAGTAGGTAATGGAATAAGCATTACGACACGAAAGTACGTCACAACAAACGCGTCACAACCAGCAGCAACACGTCGCAGATGGAGCTCCTAGAAATTTGTTGAGAACTGCATGATACCAAATCACGATAGATCAACTGTTGAAGAGCCGATTGAATTCCGAAAGATCGCCGGTTCAAACCCCACCCGTTGCACTATTGTCGTATCCACTCGTAGCACAAGCTTTACGCTCAATTGGAGGGGAAATGGGAGTATTAGTCATGATTAGCATATCTAACATTTTTTTTAAAGTCACAAACAAGTACTCCAAATAAAAAATCAAAATATTTTATTTCATGTTAGCTGCGTGGCTCTTAAAATTTTTATATTATGTCAAGACTCTACCACGCACCGGTTCGGATAACAAATTTTATTGACAAAGGCCGACAAGAATCTTATCACTCAGCAGTAACTCTTTTCAAAGGGTAACAGCTTACATGGTCTGCATTGTGAACACCGTCTACTGTCTAGTCACTAGTGCGTGTGTGTGTTGTTTCGAATTACTCGCGCTACCGTCACTCGTTATGTCTAGCCAGGTCTTTACGAAAAAGACGCGCGACTTCGTGAAATCGATGGTGAACGAAAAGGCTTCTTTGTTTCCTGTCTTTTTTGTTTGTTTAGTGTTTAGTTGTGAATAAATGAAAACGTCAAACTAATAGGTCAAACCAATGACTTTCTAAGCAAGTTTGCTTTGAAAGTCATTGGGTCAAACTAATCCCTTGTAATATTAGTATCGGCAATTGTAACATTCAATAGGAGGGTGAAGGGGACCATAATTCCAATTACACCTATACCTACTTGCTTACAGTGTTTTAGTTTTTAACCCTCGACCCAAAAAGAGGGGTGTTATAAGTTTGACTGTGGTTCTATATCTGTCTGTGGCATCGTAGCTCCTAAACTAAGGAACCGATTTTAATTTAGTTTTTTATGTTTGAAAGGTGGCTTGATCGAGAGTGTTCTTAGCTATAATCCATGAAAATCGGTTCAGCCGTTTGAAAGTTATCAGCTCTTTTCTAGTTACCTTCACCTGTCGGGAGTGTTATAAATTTTTAATTTACACTTGTCATTGATAGTAACGTTGCTGATGGAAACCTCAGGGTAATCCCAAATGTAAACACGTCCATTTAACTTTTACCGACTCCAGAATAGTCTGGTCTGGATAATTTTTACGGGAAGGCCCAAAAGTCATTGGGAAGGCCTTACAGTTTGACAACTACGGTGTGAAATTGCAATTAGCGCTTAACACTCTTTCGCTATTGGCTAAAATCCATTGTCGCTGCAAATGCACGACAATTGGGACTGTAGTCATGATTGGTGATAGTTTTCCGAAATCTTAGGCCTTTGGCCTCATCGTTGTCAGGTTTCCAGGCTGTCGATTACGTTTAAGAGGGCTCTCTCCATCACTCGTTTCATACAATCGTAGTTCCAATTTCATTTGAATATTAAGCAACCAAGGTCGATGAAATTTTGCAGACATATTCTAGAAACTAATATCTATGTCTTTTTGTTAACAGCTAGTGTATCAATGACAGTGTAGCCAATAGCGGTAACTATGGCGTAAGCACTTCTTATTGGCTGACACTCTTTCGCTATTGGCTAAAATACACTGTCATAACAACAACCATACATTCAACCAACCACAAACGAGATGTGGTGGTAAGAGTACTGATGTAAATCAAACTTTAGACACGGATGCATCTCTATCAAAAGTTGATAGCAAGTATCTGGATAAACAAAACAGTTCTATTACAATATGAAGTGAAATAATATCTAGGTATCGAGACAGTGGCGGTTAGACGCTTTCTACAATGTTGATTGCCTTGACGGTGTCACGTGCAAACTATTGATGGCTACCTCTACCCAGCGGATAAAAGCTATCGAACTTGTTATATAGCGTACTTCAAAAAAACCAGCCAAGTGCCGGTCAGACTCGCGCACCGAGGGTTCCGTAATCAGGTATCATTTCCGACATTTTGCACGATAAATTAAAAATAAAAACTATTTTGCATAGAAATAAATAAAAGTCTGTTTTAGAATACACAGGTAAAGCCCTTTACATACCTCACTTGGTATAGTTATCTTACTTTGAAAATTGAAAATACTAAGTAATTATATTTGTTCATGAACCCATTTTATTTTTATTTTTTTGTGATGTTACCACAAATTCAGTTTTCGAATATTTCCTTTACTAATTGTGCTATAGGACCTATCTAGCTGCCAAATGTCATGGTCATAAGTCAACGGAAAGTACCCTATAGATTTTCTTGGCAGACACGACAGACGGACAGACAGACAGACAGACAACAAAGAGATCCTATACTAGAGACAAGATGAGACCACGTTGCTAAAATTATTTCTGTATCGACTTGAACATTGAAAGTTCACTAGATATTACTTCAAAAGGTCTAAGGCCTACAGCTGTATGACGTCTAAGACTAAATGACGTCATATTGACGTGACACAAAGTTCACCGACCGACGCGGTTGTCAAAGAAAAATAGGACAAAATATTCTATTTGTGACGGCTACCTGTGTTCACTAATCAATGTTAATATTATAGGACTCTTTCGTACCTATCGAGAAAAGAATATTGTGCACACATCTATATCACACTATCACATCACACTAATATTATAAAGGGGAAAGTTTGTGTGTATGTGTGTATGTTTGTTACTCCTTCACGCAAAAACTACTGGACGGATTTGGCTGTTTAAAATGGAGATAGATAATATTCTGGATTAGCACATAGGCTACTTTTTATCCCGGAAAATTAAATTGTTCCTAAGGGATTTTTAAAAAACTTACATCCACGCGGACGAAATCGCAGGCATCAGCTAGTAAATAATATAGATACTATAGATCTTCATCGAAGTACGCACACACCAAGGTGCCAGAACTAAACCCTATTTAGTGACCAATAAATAGTTTTGAAACCAAATGTAGTATAGTGTAATATTACGCTAATTAAGTAGGTATGTAGGTATCTACTTCCATAGTTTTTTAATTTCTTATATATATTATGTTGATTTTCTGTATACAATAAAGAGTAATCAATCAATCTAGTACTCAAAAGCTACCTAGGCACTTTGATATGGTCTCCTGTTAGGTTCTTTTACAATTTTATTCATCATGATCAACCCGTTGCCGGATCACGATTCACGACTGAACGCGGGTTTCCCTTCAGAGAAGGGTTTAGTCCCATTCCACCACGCTACCATTAATATTGTGCGAGAGAAGTTATCAGGAGGTGTGAAACTATGTCAGTTTGCATTTGAATAGGGTCATAGGGTCATAATATTATAAAGGCGAAAGTTTGTGTGTATGTGTGTGTATATATGTTTGTTACTTCTTCGTGCAAAAACCACTAAACAGATTTGGCTGAAATTCGGAATGGAGATAGATAATAACCTGGATTAGCACATAGGCTACTTTTCATCCCGGAAAATCAAAGAGTTACCACGGGATTTCGAAAATCTAAATCCACGCGGACGAAGTCGCGGGCGTCAGCTAGTAGGGTCCCTAAAGAACTAAACACCGTTGTCGAATATGCTAATTTACCTATATAATGTCTGCGCGTGCGATAGTTTACATACCTACCTACTGCGAGATTGATACCAATTTATTTTTATTGTTGGCAATAGTGAAATCTATTTAAAGAATACTAGAATAGCTCTTTATTCGTATGTGTGTGTATTTGTGTTGAAAATTCCTAACTGTTAACACATTATGAATTGTCCGATTGATTAAAAGTAGTGCTACGTTTTAATGAATATTAATCATAATCATCATCTTCATTTCAACCCATTACCAACCTAACCTTTACGCAACGCGGGTTAGGCCAAAGTAAGCACCTGGCCACGTGCGGGTTGGTAGACTTCGTACCTACTACTTTGAGACAGATATAAATTATACACATGAGTGATAACTAATTTAAGGGTTCCGTTTTTCATTTGGGCGTATGGAACCCTGAAAAACCAGTCGATTGCGAGTCGGAATCGTACACGGAGGGTTCCGTACGATACGAAAAATAACACCTTTTAATATTTTTTTTTTGATTTAACCACAAAATCACGGTTTTTCCTCTTTTACAATTTTCGGATTTTCCAATTTACTCGTGCTATAAGCCATTACTATCTGCCGAATTTCATGATTCTAAGTCAACGGGAAGTACTGGAAGGTTTTGATGCCCCTGACGGATTTTGACATACACGACAGACAGACAGACAAACGTGTGATCGTATAAGGGGTTGTCATTCGGACGTACGGAACCCTAGAAATAAGAAACAAATCCTCAATTTACCGAACGCTCAGGATTTAACTGTATCCAAAGGGTAATGCAATCGGATTAGAATCCCAAGGTAGTTGATAAATCCGCCCCACACTCTAGCATGTAGGCTAATATGCTTGTGTGGGTTTAATGTGCCCCTTACCAGGGAGAAATGAGTGGATATTTGTACGAAAGTGATTGTAAACGTTTTGTTTGAAAGTTTGTACGTAAATCGTATTTGCCGTACATTCTAGTAGCTAAAAACTGTGGTGGCTAGTATTTCTTAAAGATAGTATTTACCAAAAACTATATAAGAAACCTAACAACGATTTTAGTTTAGGGATACTATTCAACAAGGTATCACTCAAGGCAGAGGACCAATTTCTTTCACGATTCACTTTCCAGGTTAAGGTTTCCCTGAGTTTTTTTTTTTAAATTTTCTACATACACATAACTATGCTTAACTTTGTAACTCTTTTATAACACCTACCTAATTTGTTTTTAAATGGCTGTGACGGACGGACAGACTTTAAAGTTCCTTGTTTTAGGTACTACGGAACCCTAATAATGATCGATAAAACCATGGTTCAAAACTACGAATAGGTCAAACGAATGCAAATAGTCTCTACATAGCCCGGTTTTGTCATTCAGTTTTGCTAACTGTACAATTAACAGTAAAATTGCAAATTCAGCTAATTTAATGGGTTATTGTAAATAACTTGCAAAACAGAAAATATATGTCATTGTTGTTCAAGATATTCATTAATCAAATTGAAAATAATTAATGGGACCGATTCATAAACGTACCGCAATTCACGTTTTGCTGTGTGAAATGCATGTAAGTGCAGGCACACATCATCGACATGTCCTAAGACAAAAAAGCGCTAAGTATAGAAAACTTTGTCGCAAGAACATAAATGCCACTAAACATGACAGATATTTCAGGCAGCCGACAACAATGAAAAACTAGATTAAATAACAATTTAGCTGCGTATTATGCAATAGTAAAAACACGACTGCATATTGATTTTTTCAAAAAAATTATGGCCAGTATCATTACATGTTAATCTAGAAATATACGTAATTTAAACACGAAAGCCGACAGAACAAAAGTTTTAATACAAAAAACCGCTAGAGGACCCTTACACCAATTATAATCACCTAACAACCACGAAATCAAATTATAACACCAAGCCAGGCAATCGAACAAGAATACCTTCTCACGGGTGAAACGGTATCGACGCACGCGCAACTTCGGCTAAGGTCATTACGACAATATCCGTCTCTTTTACTCAAATAGTTTTGTGAACTTGGACAAGAAAGACAACCGTAAAGATATGCAAATGAAACGGACGATAAAAAACAGAGCATCTGATTTGGAGCGTTTGTGCAATGCGTCCTTTCTGCTTCCGAGAATTAGATGCAGTCTAAAATAATCGTAGAGGTCTTGAAAACTTTCTGTTTAGCTGTGAATCCGAACCATGAGTATATTTTTTTGCATAAAAACTCACATTAGTAGACCCTGCAATTAGCTGAAAAATTCAATAGTGTAAACTGTAAGGGAAAATTTATGAGCAGTCCTCGTGCGGATTGGCAGACGTCACATACCTTTGAGAATATTTTGGAGAACTCTCAGACAAGCAGGTTTCCTCATGATGATTTCCTTCACAGTTAAAGCAAGTGATACATACTTAATTGATTGATACTTTAATTGAAACGCACATTACTCCGAAAAGTTAGAGCTTCGTGCCCGCCTCGTCTTACCACCTATGCTATGACCGCTTTTTGTGATTGATTAGATGCAGCACCTTTTTTTTGGTCGCTCTGAGCCTTCCCATTGTTCGCCGCGACTCTGACGATGACAACAATGGGCCGACGTTTACAGAAAACGGGAAAGTAATAAATAGCTGGTAATCGTAAACAGTGGATGCTCGGATGATGGTCGCTCGTAAATTGTGAAGGCAGAAGGCAGAAACGTGTCAAGTATAATGTAAATGGCAATGATATAATATATTATCTGTTAAAAAGAAGTAAGTAGATAATAATGTACATATTGTATACGTATCACGCATAAAATTGGCATCATTAACTTGCAGTGTTCCACATAAAAGTATTGTATATAGAGATCTTGTACCACTTGTACGATGGTACGGAACTCTTTGTGTGTAAGCCCAACTCGCACTTGACCGGTTTTTATCTTCTGTACTAACTAAACTAAAACTAGAGCACTTAGTTCACATTTGTAGAGTTATCTCTTCTACTCTCATGTTTTTGCATCTTCTGTCTTACTCATCACCGAGCACGATCCTTTACGCCATGTAATGTGAACGTACTTTACCTAACATGTCTATGGTAGAAAATGTATCATTGGTAAATTGTGAAATGGTATGCGCTTGGCAACAGTGTTTTAAATGCTAATGAGTACCTTTTTATATTGGGTATCCCATATCGGTAGGGTCAGGTCAGGTTCGCGGACGTTTGAATTAAACGGAAGTACCAATCTACTTACATCCTTTTAAACATGAGGGTTGATTTTACCCAGTTGTTAGAACCAGTGACTTAAAAATTTTGGCCAACTTTCTCAATAAAAAAACGATTCTTATATTCAAATAAACTGATTGATTGATTGATTCTTTTAACCAGTCACAATTTGGCATATAAGGTGTATTCGTTTTGAAAACGATCGTGAGTGTGTTTCAGCCCTTAATTAGAATTGACCAATTATGTGTGAAACCAGAAGACTTAGGATAAGGCCAAGGGCTGAATTCTCATTAAGACATTTTTCAAGTAGTTTTTTTTTTACCATACGTTATTTCTTCAATAGCATAAAACCACACAAGAAAGGACTTTCAGAATTTTTCACGAGCGAAGCTAGTCAGGTCTATAAGAGAGGAAAATTTACAAACCTTGTCAAAAATTATCAGTATAGCAATTCGTATATTTTACAGCACAGACTTACAAATTAAACCTAAATTAGAAGAATAGAGTGGTAAATAAATTAGTTAACATTTACACCGCCCGGTGTTTACATTGTACCTACCTAATACCTTCCCGGTTCATGGCCATTCGACGGCGTGTGGCGCAACTTCTACACGTCTCTTTCTTTCTAGTCATTTGTATATTATGAGTCACACGCCCCGTCCCTTTCGCACGGTGATTTATAGTCTAAGAGTTACATCGCTATCGCTACTTGTAAAATGAACTGCGCGCTTGGCTATCAGAATTAAGACGCTATAAAATAATTATTGGTTTTCTTCACAAGTTATAAATTATACTGTTTATGAAAGTAACTACAATGAATACAGATTGGTTGGTTGTTAATATAATATAGGGATGTACTTACCGCTCGCGAATATAGGTAAATAATAAATATTGTAATCTATAATACAATATGTAACAACTAACAATATAAAATTAAGATGTAGGTGGTAGATATTATGTCTATTAAATTGAAATCATTGCTTCTCCTAACTCCGTAAGCTAAAAGTGGCTATTTTCGCGTACAAAACACCTGTTTTGAAAATTTTTATCTGTCTTTTTGTCCGGGCTAATCTTCGAAACGACTGAATCGATTTTAATAAACACTTTTTGCTAAGGCCCGGTTTCCACCTTAGCGGAGCGGAGAGAAAATGTGTTCAGTTGACCAATCAGATTCTTAATAGATGACGTAAAAACTTATCATTAAGTGGAATTAAGTGGAACGGTTTGATCCTGAATCGACGATCTGTTTAAAATTCCCCTTATAATATTCAATCCCTATCTTATACATTATTAGCCTACCTAGACACTGGCAGGCGTCAAATGTTATCCACATTTGACGCCTGCCAGTGTCGTCAAAGCCTCGACGTTTTGTTAGAAGTTCTGGCAAACTGTCTAGAACTGTGCAGCATTACTACGAGTACCTACCTAGTACCTACTTCGTTTATAGTTTACATGTCGCGAAAACAACCTTAGTGCAAAAAAAAAGTGTTCGTACACACATAACAGTGTGTAACGCGAATAGTAATTAAAATAGAAATTAGAAAATGACGTACTTTCACGTAATTGATGGAGTGCGAGTGGATAGGCGAAACTAATTATGCTGAGTGCAACAGACTCGGCGGCATTATGTGAACCGAGCACGCTCCTCTTGTACCTACGTTCACTTGTACATGTGTGTACATGCACTGTCTTTAAACTCGTTATCGCGCTTTTAACTAGTCTGGGGAAAGAGAATTACTTACATATTTAATTTTAGTCTCATCTAAGCCTAAGAATGTCCACGGAGACCCAAACCACAGTTCTAAGATCACAAACCAGATTGATTTTAATTTTTAGGGTTCCGTACCAAAATGATAAGAATGGAACCCTTACGGTGCGACTTTCTCCATCCGTCCGTCCGTCTGTCATCCTAAAACAAATTTTTAATTACTTCTGCGCATAATTGTTTTGATTTATCATGAAAACTTAGTTTTTAATTTAATTAATTTAATATTTTTTTGTGATGTAGCCCGATATTCACGCTTTACGGATTTTTTCCTTTACTTGTGCTACAAGACCTACCTACCTGAGAAATTTGATGATTCTAGGTCAACGGAAAGTACTAGGTTTTCTTGACAGACAGACAGACAGACAGACATACGGACGGACGGACGGTAAAAAATACTTTATAAATACATTTGAAATTAATTGCAAGATCTCTCATGTAGGTATAATGTTCGATTAGGTTAAGTATAGAATTTCATAGAATTGAGTTATAGAATAACAAATAGCTCCGTTTATGTCGATTTAACTGCATATTTGTTTTATCGCAATTCCTCTTTCCGTTTCTATGAAACTAGGTGAGTACCTACATATTTGTATAGATAATGCTATTTACGTATTTATTCTATTCGTTCTGCGTACAACTATACCGTAATTAGGATAGGGCATGGCATAGGTGATACATAAATTGTTCTATTATGTGGGTCAAATTAAGGCACTCGATTTTATAGCTCATTTAACGTTATGGTACGCTGGGCATGTCATCATGAAATACTGGACATTGTCGGACTGGACGTAACAGAACACTGACATTCTAGGAGGCTAGACATTGTTAGCCGGAACTACTTATAATACAAAATAAAAAAGTAGTAGTAGGCTTCACAATCGCGCATTAATACAAACACATATTTTTTTAGAACTTACCGGCTCGACTCCAGCATCATTTTGGGCGGCCTGAAAAGAATAAAAATAAAATTAAAACATTAAAACTAAAATAAAACGTTAATAAATTAAACCACTTTAAAGAACGAAACGATGAAATAAAATAAAATCAAATAAGTAGTGTTAAAAAATAAATAAAATAAAAATAGTTCCTTTCAAAAAAACTTAGGTTAAAAGTAGGTTGGAGGCTGGAGCCTTATTTTAGGAGAAGAACTATTTCTGGTTCATAAGAATAGATTCTTCCATAATAATATTAGCGTACGCGAGCATACTAGTGTGTGTGCGTACGTGTGCGTGCGTGCGTGAGTGTGCGTGTGCGTGTGCATATGCGCGTGCGCGTGCGCGTGCGTGTGTGTGTGTGAGTGTTATGTATACTTACATGTATTTGTTTCATCAAAACATTGAATAAAAAAATCTTATTTTATTTGAAAAATATATAAATTGTAAGTAATTTGTAGGAATACGTAACAAAAGATTTTAATACAAAATAACATTCAATACATTAAAAAAAACCATTTAAAAACAAAAACCTATTAAAACAAGGCAAGGTCACACTATCGAAGAGCAGAGAACAAAATGAGATATGCAAATCCGTTAATATAATAAAGAAAACTGAATGGAATCTCATATTGGATAGACACGAAAGCAATCACGATAATCTTCGGCTGGTTGTAGCGGATATTCGATTATTGGGCATTTAATCGATATGACGGAATCGATATCGTTATGGGGAATATTTTTAACGTGTTAGTTCGCCTATTCAAAGTGGCTCATTCAGTTCACCAACCTAAGACATCAACTCTAGGATAAGACAGACGGATACACACTTCAGAGCCTATACTTACACCCTAGCTAGAGTCGCTGTTTTAGGGTGGATAAACGGAATAAGTCCATAAAATATCTGTAATTAAATCTAATAACCTTCTTTTTTGAACATTAAAAAGTGAACTTTGTTAGACATCCAAAAACAGTTTCTTTTAACTAATCATTTATTTATTAACTTTATATCATGAAAATCGTTGATATTTTATTTTACTTTAAGTAAACATTTTTCTCTGAATATCATAGAGTACTTATACATAATATTACAAGTGTATGAAAAATGAAAAAAAGAAAACTATGCAAATATAGTTTTGTTTTAGGAATGATCAAAATTCATATTCAAAGTATTTTTATTCAATTAAACTTTTACAAGTGCTTTTGAATCGTCAAAATAATCTACCACTGGTTCGGAATGCCGTTCCTACCGAGAAGAACCAGCAAGAAACTCGGCGGTTGCTCTTTTCAAGTATTCAATATTTATGTACAATAATATGCCACAACGAAAAGATTTAGTCACAACTAAGTATTTAAATCCAACTGTCAGAATAGAACACAGCAATCACGAAACCTAATCTTGTGGTTGTAACTTCGTAACCAATACCCACCATTGGGTATTAATCGACGTGCCCGGGGAATATATTTATCGTGTTATTTTGCCCCCGGGGGATATTTCGCTCCGGCCGATACCTCCGATACAAAGAAACAATTACCGCGGAAGATAAACGGTTTAATTCCATGTTGTTTTCTAAATCGCTCACAACACATCTCGTTCATGAATTTTTCCAAGATTAACAATTTAAATTAAACTTGAAAACAATCTTTGGTATTATAAAGAAAGAGTGCGAATTTTGTGTGTGTATTGTGAGTAGGGCACGCAAATTGCGGAACTCATTCCCTTCGGCGGTGTTCCTATAAGTTTTGGGAACAATATGGGGCTATTCAAGAGGCGGATCAACAAATCCCTAAAATGCCGGCAACGCATTTGCAATTCCTCTAGTGCTGCAAATTTTCATGGACAGCGGTAATCACGGCCTTGCTGGCTAGCTTAACAAAGCTTGCTCGTTTTTTTTTTAAAAGTTAGGTAGGTATTTCTATAGCCGATGAAGCCTTATTAACCCCCGATCCAAAAAGAAGGGTGTTATAAGTTTGACGTGTGTATCTGTGTATCGGTCTGTGGTATTGTAGCTCCTAAACGAATGGTCCAATTTTAATTTATTCTTTTTGTTTGAAAGGTGGCTTGATCGTGAGTGTTCTTAGCTATAATCGAAGAAAATCGGTTCAGCCGTTTGAAAGTTATCAGCTCTTTTCTAGTTCTCTTATAGAGGTATTTGGGTCGGAGGTTTTTTTTAAATTTTAAGTTATTTTCTGAACGCGATTCACTTTAATATTTAAACAACATTCGGAACGCACTTTCGATAAGTCTCTTTTTGTGAGGCAAGAAGTGTCATCGAAAGTGCGTTCAGTCAAGCGTAAAACCTGTCATTGGCAACGGAAAAACACCTACTCTAGATTACGTAAACTGTTAAATGAGATGTTGCTAGGAATCCGCACGGGAATGTATCCAGTAGTAATATAGTAGACTAGCTGATCCCGCGACTTCGTTCCCATGGATATCAGTTTTTAAAAATCCCGTGGGAACTCATTGTCAAACTCAGTGGTAAATTATTTGACGATTCAAAAGCACTTGTAAAAGTTTATTTGTATAAACATATTCTATTCTATTCTATTCCGTTTTTCCGGGATAAAAAGTAGGCTATGTCTTAATCCAGGGTATAATCTATCTCAATTTCGGCCAATTCCGCCCAGTAGTATTTGCGTGAAAGAGTAACAATCATCCATACCTACATACAAAACAAACTTTCGCGTTTATAATATTAGTAGGATAGGTAAGTGATGTTACCCTTAATCATAGAGGTTTATCCGTGTGAAGCAGCAAACTGACAGGAGGTCTGTAAATATAAATCATACCAGATAACAGCTAGGTAAATAAATGAACGGGTATCTACTGAAACAAAAACTAAGGAAAGTAACTATTTGGAAGAAACTCTTCTAGGTATTTTATAAGCACCTAATTATTAGTATTGATGATGTAGTTAAAGGCACTCTCGTAGTAAGTTGTATGTACCTACTTTATATGCATTAGTTTTTAAAAAACACATCCGTGCTTTTTCTCAAAACACAAAACGATTTACAACACTGTTCTTCTGGTGCTGCAAATGTTATGGGCGGCGGTAATCAGTACACTTAACATCAGGTGACCCGCCTGTTCGTTTGCTCGCTTTTAATACTAAAAAAATAATAAGGATTTAGGGACCATTTGATGGCTTTTGACCTCACCTACTCTTCAATGGGATCCTGACGATCAAACGGTATATGTATTATTTCAATTATTCTTTCTTTCTTTTCTTTATTATACATTCCTTCTTTATTGTCCCGGCATGTTCCCTAAACTAAAACTAAGTTCATACGCTCCAAGGAACTTCTATTTATCAAATAGTGGCCGAAAGGTCGAATATTAGTAGGTAAATTTGACTCAGGTAGCCCTATTATAGCCCTATTTTCTGTGACTTCACGTCATCATAGCCTAATATTCGACATATTATCGTCGGTTCAGTATCAAGCCGAGAACTCCCTCACTTCAGTTTACTCTGCTTATACTCGATAAGTTAGTACCAAGTACCATGATAGTTCCTAGTCTGTTATCACAGCTGCACGTTATCAAGACCACGCCAAGGTCTCGCAGGTCATCGCTACGAATCTAATTACGTTGCTTTCCATGGCCGCGCCTCTTATCACGCTTATCATCCCCTTATCACCGACTCGAGTTTTCGCAACTCCGCGATACACAATCGTTGTGAATTTGTTTGAATTAGTTAGGTACAAATATAATCAACTGTAACCTAGAAAGATACAATGAATCAATATTATTTATTCAGCGTTAAGTATTTATTACTTCTTCACATGGAAACAGTTCTATTTATTTAGGGCTGATAACGATTCGAAGGTAAAATTTTGTTTTTAATTTATTTATTTATCAACTAATACTACTTCGAGTAGCCGTGGGTTGACTGCATTATTATTATTTACACTGTCTTGATAACTATTTGTTTTTTTTTTAAATAGGTACATTTGTTGAAAATATATTTGTTGAAAATTCGGAAAGCCTCGATAGTACTTAGATCTACACATAGATTTAATAAGCCGTAGATTTTAACTTTACCACTGGCCTATTCGTATTTATCCTAGAACATATACTTAATTGTATCTCAAAACTTAAAGCATTACTAAAATATTCGTTAGCAAAGAAAATAAACAAGTAGGTAAAAACAAATTAAAAAATCTGCACTGTTAGTACGACAGTTCAACAGAATCGATATCAGACGCAATATTCCAATTTATACGACTTTGCATAGTTTCTAAATCTGCAGCATTTTAAAAATTCCGTCTACGAAAACAGAGCAGTTGGACGCCGCGAATGAAATATCTCTTTCGCAAATCGCTCCGACATTTTTATGAACAGTCTGGCGCAATTGTAAAACTATAATAATACAATCAATCGGTATCGAACTTCAGTCGGCGCCCAAAAAGGAAAACAACGGAATACACAGATAGAAGTAGGATACTAAAGGCTGCCTAATCCTCCTTAACAAATAATAGACAATTCAAACGTAGTTCGATACAGAAAACGGAATTTTTAACATGTTTTTACACATTAAGTAAATGTTTCAATTCAGTGCAAACTAACGGTAATATATCAATGTTTCGAATACTGAAAAGTGTCTTAAAAGTTGTTACTTGATCTTACGATTCATTTGACAAGTTTCTGGTATTCCATACTTACAGCAAATATCACAAATGTAAATTAAAAATTTATAACACCTCCGACAACTGAAGGTTACAGTAAACTAGAAAAGAGCTGATAACTTTCAAACGGCTGAACCGATTTTCTTGGATTATAACTAAGAACACTCTCGATTAAACCACCTTTCAAACAAATAAAACTAAATTAAAATCGGTTCATTAGTTTAGGAGCTACGATGCCACAGACAGATAGACAGATACACACGTCAAACTTATAACACCCCTCTTTTTGGGTGGGGGGTTAAAAAGATAGCAACTTAATCTCAAATCGCTGTAAATGGCCTTAAAAATTAATTAGCTTTTCCTTATATGGTCGTAAAATATTTGACGATCGCGATTGTCAGACAACAAATACGACCAGTGAATTTCGGATGACAACGCGAGAGCGACAGTTTGATTTCACGAAACAACTAGTATAAGCCTTTGACCGCAAACTGTTATTCCATTCCGCAGTCCACTCCCAGAACCGACTAGTTGTGAGTGACAAATTTGTTTCATTCGGACTTTTCACTGCAGTGAAATTAAGGATCGAAAGTTTTAAGCTATGGAAGGAGAGTCGATTCATTGTTCCTACCGAATATCGACATTCGACATCCTCTCAATGATTTACCATTTTTAACCCCCGACCCAAAAAGAGGGGTGTTATAAGTTTGACGTGTGTATCTGTGTATCTGTGTATCTGTGTATCTGTCTGTGGCATCGTAGCGCCTAAACGAATGAACCGATTTTAATTTAGTTTTTTTTGTTTGAAAGATGGCTTGATCGAGAGTGTTCTTAGCTATAATCTAAAAAAATTTGTTCAGCCGTTTAAGAGTTATCAGCTCTTTTCTAGTTTTCTTGTAGAAAAGAAGGTTAGATAACCGTTAAGTTCATAATATTATGTCAATAGACAAATGTCAAGCTGTCAAGATGGACGTTGCCTAAATACATAATTATTTATTTGAAAATGATGTTTTGGAAAACTCAGATACTTTGGATCGTCGGGGGTGTTATAAATTTTTAATTTACACTTGTATAATTATTCATTGTTTTCGGAGCTCTAGGTATATTGAGCCTATTTATTATCATACAAGATTAAACTGGTAACTGAACTATAGTTGAAAAATGAAAAATGAAAATCGTCGGTTTAATCACTAAAAAATAAAAATACAATTTACAACAACTACGAACTCTTCAAGTCGAGTTCTATAATATATTTTTTGTGGTATTTAATTTAATTAATTTTTTAAATTTAATAAACCTACTCACGATTACAATGTGTTACATACTTACGTGATTCTTCGCGTTATATACCTACTGTAGATTATTTCTTTAAGCAATTAGTTAATAGGTACCTTCGTTGCAGCTAGGCACCGAGGACAAACCTCTGTGGTTTTTTCGATGTTTTTAGATTAAGCTTTTATTTGTATGTATTTTGTTCTGATAATAAATTTAAAAAAAAAATTATCAGTAATCAATAGTACTATCACCTATCTTCGTTTTTGATTATTGTTGAGAACTGAACCCACAGTAGGTGGTAGATCAATGAATTCAATCAATGAATAAATTCAATGAATTCATGCAGAAAACCGATGGTGTGGCCACAGCTTGACATAGGTCTTTGGTGTGAATTCCTATACTTCAAGGTCCAGCAGAAATGTCGCCGCAATCGATGGACTCCCACAGCTGGACTAGACAGGTCTACTGTAGCTATGTCTAGACACAAGTCTTGTGCCACTTGTGTCTAGCGACCCCTTGCGACTCGTTTGAATATTGTCTATTCACCAGTACGAACTAAGGCCTAGATCTGAAAGTATACCTACCGTATGTATAGTATCGTAAATTTAAAAAAAAAACTGACGTAAGACGTGCAAAGAGTTTTTATTTTATAATGGCGAATCTATCGACCGTATTTCCTAAGTGCTTTTGGAGCCAACCAGCCGAATCTTAGATATTATTAGTTGAGTTAGTACCTATTAGACAAATAAACTCTAGTTTTATTTATAGACAAATTCTTTACAAAATGGTCTCTACTTTCTAATATTTTGTTAGTCATATAATTCTATCAATACTTTTTTTTTTCTTAAATTAAGCTTTTGTAACGAATTGCGATAGTCATGAAAGTAACAGTGAGGTTTATGACTAGGTAAATGATGCCCACGACTTCGTTCGGGTAGATTAAGGTTTTGTAAAATCCCGTGGGAACTCTTTGATTTTAGGAGATAAAAAGTACTATACTTATTTGTTAATTCAAAGCTATAATATAGTATAGAGAGCAATATAATACATATATCTCTATTCTAAGCAAAAAAGCCCTAATCAGTTCAGTCATTGTGGCATAAAGGAGTAACAAACCTTGAAACATCCAAACTTGCACATTTATAATATGTATTATTAGATTAGGATAAGTAGATACAGCAGATTATCATCCATAAAAAGAGGACTAAATATCTACTGGTTTAATATTATTACTAAAACAGAAACAACATCTTTTATCAACGGTCAAAGCAAAAGAATTTATAATGGCAAACCACGCCGGTGCGGTGTTGAAAATAATGAAGATTTAGAATGGGCAAAAGAAATTCAGATAAAGGATGGCGTAGTTTCGTTTGGAATACAAAACGCGGTCGCAAGAAACGTCCGCTCCAAAGAAAGAATGGTTCCTACCTTTTTTGCGCTGCATCTTTTAAGATAATAGTTGTTACGAGTACGACAATTAAAATAATAAACACAACTAACTATAAAATATTATGAGCGCCGGGTAATTTTTGTTTCAAGGTAGATATTAAAAATACGCTCTATTCAAATGAGCTTTACAATCTGTTAACCTTTAAAGCTCATTTTAATCTCTGCTCTGAATAAAGATTTATATTAAAAGGAGAAGTTAAGAAAGTAATTAAGTTATTGTTTTTAAAATAACAGTTATAATACAATGAATTTAATGTTTCGGAATTAATTTAGAGTAAAAATATTCTACGGATGCTGCATTTTCATCAAGAAATATAAAATAAACAACCACTGCTTAGTTAGGTACTTACTTAGGCAAAATAAAGATTTTAATATATTATTATCGATAAACATAATGTATACAAGTGTAAATTAAAAATTTATAACACCTCCGACAAGTGAAGGATACAGTAACTAGAAAACAGCTGATAACTTTCAAACTGCTGAACCGATTTTCTTGGATTATAGCTAAGAACACTCTCGATTAAGCCACCTTTCACCGTTTAGGAGCTACGATGCCACAGACAGATACACAGATACACAGCTACGCAGATACACAGATACACACATCAAACTTCTAACACCCCTCTTTTTGGGTCGGGGGTTAAAAAGAAATATCAGACATATCCAAGTAGGTCCGCTGGGTTTTGACTAGAGATTTTACATCAAAGATATTTAACTATTAATTATTATTATACCTTACTATATTAGTTGCAACAGCTTGAATGCAGGTTTTCTCTGTAAAGTATAGGCCGCCACTGAAAGAAATTTTAGCTAGTTTTCTGTACTTTAACTTTAATAGGCTCTGTCTAAGAAACTTCTCAACTACTATCAACTACTATAAACTATCTATCAAGTTAATAAATGCATCCTAATATTATTAATGCGAAAGTGTGTCTGTTTGCTAGCTTTAACGGCCCACCCATTAAGCCGGTTTTGATGAAATTTGGTACAGAGATAGCTTGCATCCGGGGGATGGAGATAGGCTACTTTTTTCAAGGAACATCAAAGACGGGATTTTTAAAAGTCGCGGACATCATCCTATTTCCATAAAAAAAACAAAAAATCTATACCTACCACTTTTTAGTGATCGGCATTAAACCATATAATTTAAGTTTGATGATTTAGCAGGAGGACGGGAAACTAACAATTTAGTAACAAATAAAAAAGGTAACATTAATATCGCTCATTTTCGAGGAGAGATGTTCGACCTTCTTTGAAACGCCGACAATGAAGGTATTTTGCAAGGCCAATGTAAAAGGATGTAACGCATAAGGGACATGTTATTTTCTAAAATTTTAATGCGTACTCATGGTAAAGGCACAGGTAAAGGTTCGAAATAATATCCTGTTTAACAAGGTCGTTTGTTAACAAATAAATGCTAACTTTACTAACAAGTGTAAATTAAAAATTTTCAACACCCCCGACAAATCATTTTCAAATAAATAATTATGCATATCTAGGCAACGTCCATCTTGACAGCTTGACATTTGTCAATTGACACTTGAATATTATGAACCTATGGGTTATCTAACCTTCTTTTCTACAAGAAAACTAGAAAATAGCTGATAACTTTTAAACGGCTGAATCAATTTTTTTGGATTATAGCTAAGAACACTCTGGATCAAGCCACCTTTCAAACAAAAAAAAGTAAATTAAAATCGGTTCAGTCATTTAGGCGCTACGATGCCACAGACAGATACACAGATACACAGATACACAGATACACAGACACACAGATACACAGATACACACGTCAAACTTATAACACCCCTCTTTTTGGGTCGGGGGTTAAAAACAACACACGTCATAATTTATTTTGTTATGTATAGTAATAGATAAAAAGTTATCTGTTTCGTGGTATCACCCATACAAGGGGTACCTACTATCCTATTCGGCGGGTTCAAGGATTGATCCCGGGCACGCACCTCTAATTTTTCGGAAATGAAATATCACTTGCTTAAACGGTGAATGAATTGTGAGAAAACCTCCATAATGTTCTCAAAGGTGTGTGAATACTGCCAATCCGAACTTGGCTGATGGTGGATTTCTCGTTGTGAGAGGAGACCCGTGCTTAGTAGTGAGTCGGCGAATGGATTGATCATGATGATGGTGATGAAAGAAATATCGAGGTGAAAATAAATAATTCAGCGCACTACGTAGCCATCATCTTCACCTATAAAACTAAAATACCTATAAAATCGTTTCATGACGCGGCCGCGTCTCTGTAAAATCTAGCATGTCCTGTTAATGGCACTTTACAACTAGAACTAATCTTTATTACTTTTAAGACTTAGCAGTTAGCGTTTATCGTTTTAAACTTTATGCAGCAACAGTTCTACGGGGAATTAACATTAATGTATGCAATTATGTTTTAGAATTTATATTTATTCGATGGAATTTTTTCTTCGGAATGGACCGACGATATATATATAGAAGAAAGTGGCAGGAAGTGGATGGATGCTGCAAACCGAGGTTTGGAAGCACTCATCGGGGAACATATACCTATGCCCAACAGTGGACTCTTAGGGATGACGATGAAGAATGGTTCCATTACAAGGATTCAAATATTGTAGCAGAGCAGGCGTCTTTTCTAAAATATTATAAACTAGAGGATGCCCGCGGCTTCGCCCGCGTGGATTTCGGTTTTTTAAATCCCGTAGGAACTCTTTGATTTTCCGGGATAAAAAGTAGCCTATGTCCTTCCCCGGGATGTATCCCAAGTCTGTACCAAATTTCATTAAAATCGGTTCAGTGGTTGGGCTGTGAAAACGTAGCAGACAGACAGACAGACACACTTTCGCATTTATAATATTAGTATGGATATGGATTAAAATACACCATGCCGCGCCATGTAATGTAATGTACAGCAAATTATTTGTGAATCGCACGAATTCCAATTTGGACATAGCGAAGAGATCAAATTAAGTTTACTTTGGAACAGTCTAGAAACATTGCGCGACTTTGACGCCTTGATTGAACGTAACTAAACCAGCATCTATACAAATGCTTGTCAGATTTGACCGATTATGCTTATTATAAGAAAACATATGAGGAGAGCAACATGTAAAAGTTAGTACGTTTCAGTAAAAGATATTTTTACATGTAACGAAACTACTTGAAAAAAATGTCGCATCCCACGCGGAGAAACTCAATTAAAAATAAAATTAAAATGTCTCTAAGAGCACTTAAGTGTTAAGATGCAGCTAATGAAAACATAGCCGGGTTCCATAGATGCGAAATAGAGATGCATCAGCTCATTAGCCGAACCGGAGTGCAGCTAAGGGGGGCAAGTGGTGCTAGAGAAAAGGGGTGATTTTTGAGAACCACAACAAGGCTGGGGTGCCTCCATGAAAGACGTCGTTTTAAATTTTAAACTAATAATAATTATAACAATTTTTTTTGTTGGACGGAGATATTGGTTAGACAAAAAAATACAACTGGTTGAGTGCGTGGGCTTTTTAGTTTTTACTAGCCTGGTGTGGTTGAGTGCGTGGGCTTTTTACTAGCTCGGTGAAAGATTACGAATGTGACTACGTGTATAACGGGAATCAAGTGTTATTTCAGTGAGCAGTACATAGTGTTATTAAAGTAATGGCTTTAAATCAATAGGACAAAAAACAACGCCATCTAGTTCAGCCCAACTGTCACGAACTGGATGCAGCCACTGGAATAATGTAAACAAGCCATTAAATCTAAAACCAGGTGCACAACTTGCAAATTCAATTGACATCTGTCTTGAATCACCATATATTTCTTAAACATCTAATACAGATAAATAAAATGGAAGTGTCTGTCTATGTGGAAATAACTACCTTTAAATAAGATTAATTCATTAATACCACGTGACTGTGAACACAGCTGAGAGCATTATATTTCTATTTAAGTCTGTATGTCCATCTATCCAATTTGTCCAGGCTTGGAAAAAGCTGTGCTGATATTGATAGAATTCTCGTAGACAAAATAAAGTAAGCTAGTTAGAAATAAGTCGGTCACGTAATACGCGGATAATTTTTATCCCTGTTATTGCGCGTTTTGATAAATCTTCGAACACAGTTTTGTGCGTGGTAACTTCGCTTTCAGGTATTTTTTCATCCCGAGAACCCAATCCAAGCGGACAAAGTCGCGAGCGAAATCTTTAACCTAGTTACAAATAGGTCACGTAATACGCGGATAATTTACATCCCTGTTATTATGCGTTTAGATAATTTCCGAACAGTTTCAAGCGTAGTAATTTCGTTCTCAATTAGATTTCTTTTTTATCCCAAAAAAAAAAGATTTTGTTAAAAGAACCCAATCCAAGCGAACGAAGTCGCGAGCAAAATCTTTCAGCTAGTTACAAATAGGTCACGTAATACGCGGATAATTTATATCCCTGTTATTATGCGTTTAGATAATCTCCGAACACAGTTTCGTGCGTGGTAACTTCGCTCTCAATAGAATATCAACTATAAATTGGCCTTTCGCTAACATGCTAACAAAGTAAACCTGTTCGATGCTCATAAATCACATTTAGATTAGGGTGCGTATGGAATTTATGCTCTCCATATTCCAGTCTTGTTATTTTGAGTTATTTCTAGTCATAGGAATAAATTTGTACAAGATTTTTGGGACAATCTCATTTTATATAAAGAGAGCGAGCTGTTAATCTGTCTGGAACGACGATGTAAAAACAAGAGTCAATTAAAAATTTATAACACCCGCCACAAGGGAAGGTTACAGTAAATAGAAAAGAGCTGATAACTTTCAAACGGCTGAACCGATTTTCTTGGATTATAGCTAGGAACACTCTCGATCAAGCCACCTTTCAAACAAAAAAAAACTAAATTAAAATCGGCTCATTAGTTTAAGGGCTACGATGCCACAGACAGATACACACGTCAAACTTATAACACCCCTCTTTTTGGGTCGGGGGTTGACAAACCGGTCAAACGCGAGTCTATAGCGATAGCTTTACGTACTAGACGAGCCACGTAAGATGATGGTGATAGAACAACTCTTTAGAACCAAAGACAATAGAAGAGTTAGTCGAGTGGATAGAACACGAAGGGAACTGACGTCTCAGAATGATTTCGCAAGCAGTTTATCAACAGTTTTAATATATTGTCGTGTACTTGTGGTTTCATATTATTAGTACAGTCGACGTGCTAACCTCAAGCGAGTCGACTCTCTCTTTCTATAGGGGCCAAGCGAAGCGTGTCGGCTGTCGAACGAGAGCCGTAGTTACACGAGCGTCATCGAGATAGGTAATTCCTTCAAGAGCTCTAAAGAGCACCCTTTTCAAACATTTTCTATGAAATCTTTATTTGTTACTAGCTGACCCATCCCGCTGATAAAAATTGGTTGTGCTGAATAAACTACTTTACAACAACGAAGTTTAGGTCTATTTTAGTTTGATGTTATAGTGATTCGAACTTTCGACACTCGAAAATCTATCACCGTTATCAAGTTGTGTGAATTCTTACTAAGTCTAGATTCTAAACTAGTACAAGTACTATATAAGTACTAGATATAATTTTATCCGCGTTTATCTACATAGGTTTTCAAAAATCACATAGCAACGTTTTAAAAGCATAATTATGGAAAGTGATAGATGATGGCTGCGACTACATCCGCGTGGATTTCTAAACTAACAAACAAATACACATTCGTATTTGTAATACATATTAATAACAAACTATCTCCTTCTTTCGCATGCTAAATCCTATAGATATTATGTGTCTTTCTCGTTTTAGGCTGAGATCTATAGAACGCACTTTGACTTAGCTCAGACTTAAGACACTGTCAAAACGAGATAGCGTCATACCGCTGGCATAAGTCTGTCTCGTTTTTTCTGGAACTTAAGTCTAAGCAAAGTCAAAGTGCGCTCTATAGATTTCAACCTATGTGTCGCTTTATCGTTTCATAGAGTTTCAAATCACAACGGACCTACTAAAGAAGTTCCGACTTCAAAAATTAGTACTCTACTATTGTTGGAATTATTTGGAGAAATGTAGTCTACGAACTGTTCATTAAGTGTCCGGAGCTGTAACAGTAACAGGATAGATCCGATTGCAGCTTGTAATGATCTTGTGGGGCTTTCCGCTTGCCAACCGTATCAACTAGTATTACACGTGTAATAACTACCATTTCATTGATACTGTATACTTAAAGCGAATAGAACCACTATTATTTATTGTAAAATCATCGATTACAGTTTACAAATCAAGGCTTTGAAAACTTTTGCATAATCTTTATCGCATGCGTAAAATATTTGTTTTTATTTTAAACGCATATTTTAAACTTAATTCGCTGAAACTGAACAGGACCGGCTGAACTGAAAACTTGAAATGTCTTGTTTTGAGGTTTTATCTATAACAACAACTCACACTAAGAAACGATTTTGAGGATTTAACAGGATCTAGCTATACTTAAATAAAACCTAGTTTGTACGTTAATTTGAGGGCTCTCTTACTTAATGTGAGTTATACATACCTAAGATAATAAGTAGGTACATAGTCCATACTAATATTATAAATGTGAAAGTGTGTCTGTTTGTTTAGTACCTTTTGCACGGTCCATTTTTTTATCCAATTTTGACGAGATACGCGTAGCTTGCATCTCTGAGACGGACATATAGACTACTGTTTAACCCCATCCCAAAAAGAGGGGTGTTATAAGTTTAACTTGTGTATCTGTGTATCTGTCTGTGGCATCGTAGCTCCTAAACTAATGAACCGATTTTAATATAGTTTTTTGTTTGAAAGGTGGCTTGATCGAGAGTGTTCTTAGCTATAATCCAAGAAAATCGGTTCAGCCGTTTGAAAGTTATCAGCTCTTTTATAGTTACTGTAACCTTCAGTTGTCGGAGGTGTTAAAAATTTTTAATTTACACTTGTGTTATACTTTTATTCCGGAAAATAAGTTCCCGCGGGATTTTTAAAATACTGAACGAACGAAGTTGCAGGTATCATCTAGTGGTATATTTGTAGAATTTAGCTCCTCTATTTATTAAAATTAAAGTTTTGACAACAATATCCCAAAGTGGCCCGTTGTAGGGCGTTACCGGTAAATCGGGTTTTTGTATACCGGTAAAACGGGACCGCTTTTATCAGCTGTTTATCGCGACCTTGTTTGTCATTATGAGCACTGCATTTCAACACAAGTGATTCCACTAGTAAGGGTACCACATGTTGTAAACCTATGAAAATCTATAGAAACAACCAGTCGTATCTAAAAATCTTTTGAATCTTAATTCTAAGTCGGCAACTTTTTCGGGATAAAAAGTAGTGTGTGTTACTTCGGGGTACCTATAAGGTATCTCCATTCCAAATTCCAGTAAATTCGGTTTAGCCTTTGTGGCGTGAAGGAATAACAAACATCCTAACTTTTGCATTTATAGAATAGAATAGAACAAAATAGATTTTTAATAAAAAATCAACTTTTACAAGTGCTTTTGAATCGTCAAAGAAAACCACGCACTGGTTCGAATTTAAAAATGCCATTCATACCGAGAAGAACCAGTAAGAAACTTGGCGGTTGCTGTTTTCAAATTTTCAATGATAGGTATCATAAATTATAATAGGATATTAAGATAGCAATAACTTGCAAATTCCTCTATACATCACAACTGAGCAATCTACGAAAACCGGCATAGATAAATTATACAAATTTTTCAAGTAGGTAATATAATAGTATAAAATAATACTGTGATATAGTCCGTGATCACTATGGGTAGGTATAGGTGAGGCTGGCATGGTGCCAACTCACTATGCCCTAGTCTCTGGCGCTCGATATTTTATAAAGCTTTATGTAGGAGCATTTATTAATTTGTTCATAATTTTTTATTCGATAACAAGTTAACCCTTGACTGCGATCTCACCTCATGGTAAGTGATGAAGATGATGCAGGACTGTAATCTATAAAGCGTACTTTGACTTTGCTCAGACTTAAGAGGGGTCTCTCCGTCACTCGCTTCATACAAACGTACTTCCAATTTCATTTGAATATTAAGCAACCAAAGTCCATGAAATTTTGCAGACATATTCTAGAAACTAATATCTATGTCTGTGGTTTTCCAGATTTCTGTTAATATATTCGGTTTCAAAGTTACGCGGTCTTAAAAATTCACATACAAATCTTTGAGCCCCTGTAATTTTAAAACTACATATTTTTAGAAAAATCTAAGTCTAAAATATCCGAAGTGCGGAATAACTTGGGTGGTAACTGGTAACTAAACGCAGTTGAAACCTCCCACCAAGCTAAATAAAATTACATAAATACCATTTACAATACTGGTCCACGATAAAAAACCGGTCAAGTGCGAGCCGGTCTCGCACACGAAGGGTTCCGTACCCTCGTACAAGATAAAGATATATTTAACTCTATTATGTGCAACACTGCAAGTTAATGACGGACAACGCGCATCTACATGTGATTAAGTCAACTAATAAATTATTATTATTTAATCGTTAACACATTTAAAACACACTATTGCGATGTAACCTCAAATTCACAGCTTTCGGTTTTTACCTTGTGCTAACTTGACCTACCAACGTACCAAACATGATCCTAGGTCAATGAGAAAGTACTCTATAGGTTTTGATTCCCTTGTTTACTCTTGATAGACACGACAGCAGACAACGAAGCGATCCAATAAGGGTTCCCTTTTTCGTTTTGAGGTACGGAACCCCAAAAACATAATCATCCAACCATAACATCTTACGGTGAAATTAGTTTTCAAGCACCAATGAGCGCTCGATGGTATCTCATAGCTACCGTGACCACTCTCATCATCAAATCAAAATCATCTAATAAACTGGTTTTATTGTGGCTTATTGATGTTTTCTTAACACTGAACGGAATTCGGATCTAGCGTGTGAAAGGCATCGTGAGAGAATAGATCTCTTAGTATGAGTTCGCACTCTCGATAACGTTGAGAGATTTCGAGTATCTAAACACTTAATAAGTGCATGCAAGCAAAACAATTAGTCCTATATG
The DNA here is from genome assembly GCF_905333055.1 of Maniola jurtina. NCBI lineage: Eukaryota > Metazoa > Arthropoda > Insecta > Lepidoptera > Nymphalidae > Maniola > Maniola jurtina. The sequence goes on along the minus strand of NC_060049.1, from coordinate 7,177,931 downwards.
AAAATGCAATATGGCGGTTTTCGCAGAATCTAGACTGAGAAATAAAATACAACCGCAAGACGTCGGGCGAGTTTCCATCCTTATGTCGTCGACATTCCATCTACACGCACGAAACGTTTTGCCTCATCATTCCTCATACGCATGGCTAAGGTTTGGAATACTCTTCCCCGATCTGTGTTTCCTACCAATTACAATCCGGGTATCTTTAAAACAAGAGTGAATAGGCACCTTCTAGGTAAACGCGCGTTCTCGTATTCAGGGTGAGATTTATAGAGCGCACTTAGACTTTGCTCAGTCTTAAGATTGAGTTAAAACGAGACAGATTTATGAGGAAGATATACATCTGTCTCGTTTTAACTCTGTCTCAAGTCTAAGTAAAGTCAGAGTGCGCTCTATAGATCTAACCCACAGATTTATTGTATGATACACATGTGACTAATGGTAAGCCCGCACTGCGATATTTCACCGCGCGAATTTTGAATTTTTTTGAAGAATATTAGCCATGTTAAATGACTAATATTCCCCATTCCTCTCCAACTAAGCGTCAGGCTTGTGCTAGGAGTAGGTACGACAATAGTGCAACGGGCGGGGTTTGAACCGTCGACCTTTCGGTTTTCAGTCCACTCCTTTACCGATTGAGCTATTGAGGCTTCTAAATTTTTCCCCAATGAACTCAAAGATCGTTTTTTGAAGTCAGTTATTAAGTTTTTTTACGACTAAAATTTGAGATTAATGTTTTTACATTGAATACGAATTGATACGTCAAGACGAGATCTATCAAAGTTTTCGAGACGTGTGAACTCTTAATAAGCTTACTGATAATAAATATGATCAAATCTCCCACGAAGCTATATCCTTAGTTCTAAACTTTCTCGATAAGTCTCTGCTTATATGTAAGTGTCGGCTTATTATTGTAAGCCAATTTGATAAGTTCCAATCAGGATTTACATTTATGTAGGTATAATTATTATAATAATAATTTATGTAGGTATAATAGAAGATAGGAGGGGCATTCCGAACCAGGGAGTGGTAGATGCATTTGACGATTCAAAAGTAGGTACCTGTAAAAGTACATTTGAATAAAAATCTTTCTATTTCTAGTAAATATAAGGAGACTGATTAAACAGAGCGATAGAATAGATTACATTTTTTAACCCCCGACCCAAAAAGAGGGGTGTTATAAGTTTGACATGTGTATCTGTGTATCTGTCTGTGGCATCGTAGCACCTAAACTAATGAACCCATTTTAATTCAGTTTTTTTTGAAAGGTGGCTTGATCGAGAGTGTTCTTAGCTATAATCCAAGAAAATCGGTTCAGCCGTTTGAAAGTTATCAGCTCTTTTCTAGTTACTGTAACCTTGACTTGTCGGGGGTGTTATCAATTTACACTTGTACGTATAGATGTGTACTTTTTTGTAAATATTTAATAGGTATGTGATATTAATTGAAATTCCGGTAAAACGTGCTATGCTCCTGTTCAATATTATCATAAATAAATAATTGGATAGTAAATATAAGAAGTATCTCAAAATAAAGTAGCCGTCTCCATTAATGATCGTTGTAGGTGAATTTGGCGTGGCGCCAGCTCGCGGTGCCCTAGTCTTGAACGCTCGATAATTTTCATAGCCTGTGGACGCTCAGCATAAGAATCGGTGATTGATAAAGTTCATAGCACACCGCTGCAATAGCCGCACGATTCAAATGCAATATCACGAGTCTCTCTGTAGTAATTACTCTTACTTTATTCTTTTATAAATATATTTAGGTGATCCTAGAAATATTCACGGGGTTATTCACGACGTAAGCCCGAATAAAAAGCGTGAGTCAAAAAAATTTGGTGTAGCCACAGATTTACCGTCGAGTTAGGGGTTAATAGCTACGGGCGGCGTGGGAACTTAGCATAAGTATGGAACCCTAACTAACGAGACTAACTGATATTGTTTTGAAAGTGTCCAGGTTGAAATGGAGATGGGCAGGGCATGTGTGTAGGACTACAGACGAGCGATGGACTTGTTTGCTGCTGGAATGGAGCCAACGTACCGGAAGGAGGAACGTTGGAAGACAGCCCTCCCGCTGGTCAGAGTTCAGACGACGGGAAAAACTAGGAGGAGGCTCGCACAACACCGAGAGGAATGGCGTGCACGTGAGGAGGCCTATGTCCAACAATGGATTAACAAAGGCTAAGAAAGAAGAAGAAGAAGATTGAACCCTACCTTATGTGTATTCTGACACGCACTTGACCAGTTTATTTTTATTTAACGACATATTATGTACTGAAAAAATAATACGTTTCATTTCATGCTTGCGGTTTTGGCACCAATAGCAGCACTTGTAATCTGCGATTACCTTTAGTTTACGCTAAGGCATTTATTTATGCGTCCATTAATTGAGCACGCGTGCTGCGTTGTACCTTAACCTCGTTCAGGATAATTATTTGACATTCATATATTGAAGTTGTAGGTACATAATAATGAGCAAAAACTGTACATTAATTGCGGAGTACCACTAAGTACGCGTAAAATATCGAATCGATATCTTGAGAATGCCCGCCACGTTTTCTTGGTTACATTAGATACGACTAGCTGATACCCGCGACTTCGTTCGCGTGGATTTAGGTTTTTTAAAATTCACGTGGGAACTCTTTGATTTTCCGGGATAAAAAGTAGCCTATGTGCTAATCCAGATAATCTATCTCCATTCTTTTCAGCCCAATCCGTCCAGTAGTTTTTGCGTGAAGGAGTAACAAACATACACACACACACACACACACATATACAAACTTTCTCCTTTATAATATTAGTGTGATTAATCCCCGAATACTGAAAAACAAAATGTCTAACTGGAGGAAATCACCTCTAGGTATTAAGTTCGCTTATGCACATTTAATTTTTTTAAATGTAAATAAGTTTTGAAGATTTTCCTCACCATATAGAAAAGAAATAAAGCAGGATTTCTCGAAATCCCCACGGGACTCGAAGCTGAAGCGTGCAATAAAGCGTGTTAAACCAAAACAAACAGACACACATTCCGCATGTACTACCTATGTAATGCCGTAACGTTCATTATATACGTCGGAAATCGGAATATAAATAATATTTAAAAAAAAATATAGAAGTACCGCTGTAGTGTTTTGTCTCGTTTGGCTTCCTGCATTACGATTTACGACATTGTATTTTTAAGCCTTTCTTATATACATTACTTTTGCTTTCATTTTGGTCCAAAGAGCGCCTTTGCCTCGGTTTCTTTAGTGATATCTCACAATAGAGGCCCAAGCCGAACACTTTACTTTTCCGCTCCAAAACTCGACTCTGAATAACGACTTCAATATATAAAAGTTACAAACGAAAGTACTTATCTCTACTTGTAAGCGTCTATGCAGACATGAGACAGTCTGCATTGACCTTATAAAAGGTAGGTTACTATGTCGTTCATTAAAGCTAACAAGGTCAATGTTTTAAAAAACCTTACGTAATAATAATAACTGATGAAAGCTGTGAAAGCCTAGTGGTTAGGTTAGGACCTCCTAATCGGAGGTCGGGGGTCCGATCCCGGGTACTCCACCTCTAATTTTCGGAGTTATGTGCGTTTTAAGAAATAAAATATTCTTTGACTAGCGACCCTACCCGGCTTCGCATGGGTGCAATGCACATACTACATTATTTCTCGTCAAAAGTAAAGGATAAAAAATGGTTATTGTGTTATCCCTAAGAGATAGACGTATACCATCGGGGATATTTTTGTAGCTAGAAGGTGTACAAGACTGTAGTACATTATTTTGATCTATCTCATAGGGTTCAACCAGCGTTTGCAATGTAAGCTCAAAAAATGTTTTTATTTACAACATCGCATTAGAAAACTTTAAAATTATCAGTGTTTCTCTACTATATTATGCATGTATTATACATATAAACCTTCCTCTTGGATCACTCTATCCATTAAAAAAAATTCTTTATATCCTGTGCAACCGGATACACATTATACTAAAACTAATATCCAACTTTAATCGCATTTTCCTATTTGAAATAACAAAACCAACGTTTTTCCACGTGCAGTGCGAGCTTGTGAACTCAGTCATTATAACCACCTCTGCGTGGAGACACGAGGCACACAACTGTCAGCGAGGTATAAAACTAATAGGTACATGTAAATTCCAAGTTCCACATTTTACATTTATTTATTGTTCGACTAGCTGATGCCCGCGACTTCGTTCGCGTGGATGTAGGTTTTTAAAAATCCCGTGGGAACTCTTTAATTTTCCGGGATAAAAAGTAGCCTATGTGCTAATCCAGGGTAAAATCTATCTCCATTCTAAATTTCAGCCCAATCCGTTCAGTAGTTTTTGCGTGAAGGAGTAACAAACATACACACACACACACATACAAACTTTCGCCTTTATAATATTAATAATAGTGTGAAGTGTGATATACTGGATAGGGACTAGGGCTTGAGCTCCGGAATTCCGGTTTTGGAACATATATATGGAAAGAGGAATGCGATGCAAAGAGATATTATATACATACCTACTGTTAAAAAATTATAAGTAGAATATGGTGCTACTGCGTCACGGGTACGATCACATCAATCTACTGGACGGATCGGGCTGTTTGGCATGCAGCTATTATGACGCAGACATCCGCTAAGAAAGGATTTTCGAAAATACAGCCCCCAAGGGGGTAAAATAGGGGTTTGAAATTTGTGAAGTCAACGCGGATGAAGTCGCGGGCAAAGCTAGTATGCCACAAAATAAGATATGACTCGCTATTCGCTTCCACTGTTCATAATACCATTTAAGCATTAATGCAGATGTTTCGGGGAGTAGGGGAGCTATCACAAGTCAATTAGCGGTTTAGCCGCTAAGCGTGACCTAGATTGTAGTCTCGGTGTTACAACGAGATGTTGCGCTCCAAATTACAAGTAATCATAGTATTTGCTAGTTTCGTAACTGGTATTTAACTTATATTTTACAGTAAATACTAACAATTTAACACAATTTAACTGTTGTTTTTGGTGCGATATTTTATTTAAAAATGTTCTCTCTCCCTCTAAAAGTAAAATAGAATCGTGACTCCTTCCATTAACCACAATGGGGACTTTTGGGATAATACGTATAATGTGGTGGACTCCTAGATCCTTTCTGTTAATAATGATCCTGATCGTAGTCTGCCAATCCGCACTGGACCAGCGTAGCTCTCTATGGCCTAAACCCTTCTCATTATGAGAGGAAACCTCTGTAGTGTAGTGGTCTCTGTAGTGTAGTGGTCTCTGTAGTGTAGCTCTGTAGAGGTCAGTGATGGGCTGGTCATGAAGATGATGACGATGCAAACAACCAGGACTCGACGCGCGACGACTTAACGGGCTCTCCGAGGTACGGAGATAAAGTTTAAGGCAAATTCAGACCTCCAAACTCATACTGAGTTTTCCTAAATTTTCCTTATTGCAGTTTGTCATAACAATATTTTTATTGGAATCTTAAGTCTAGTGTCTAGATCTAAATTCATCTAATTCTTGATTCGCATTAAAATATGAGGTATCCAAAAAATCTATCGCGTTTATTAAGTAGGTAATTACATTATTTATTCATTAATTTACAAGAGTAATAACCAATTTAAGCAACGTACAATTTTCCCAATTATTTGTGAACTTCCACTGGAGCTTAGGAACTTAAGAGAAAAACTTCTCGTTTTCACAAAGGAGTGCATTTTCAAATGGAGAGTGCAATTAAACAAAGTTTTAAGTCAACTTGGAAACGTCGTTTAACTGTTTTCCAGATATTATCAGAAACTAACAAACAGATTTAGTTTTAAAATACTTTAATTGTAATTTGGCTTTATGGGTTTGATAAAAAGGTATAGTTTTCCTTCACCGTTAGAGCAAATTATTATTTATAGTTACTTAAAACCGGCCAAGTGTGAGGCGGACTTGCACACGGAGGGTTCCGTAGTCCGTACCATCGTGCTTGCACTTACGTATATGCACTTTTTTTTAACATTAGATGGCGGTCATTTTGAAATTTTTATAATTTGTTTTTATAGCGGCAATAGAAATACACACTGAAAATTTCAACTCTCTACCTATTACGGTTTATTGAGCCTTTCTGATGGTGGGTGTACCTTGGAACGTGGAACTCTTTGATGGCAAATGGCAGAACAGTCGAATTTGGAATTCATTTGCTTTGTTTTCATGAGTAACTTCCAATTTTAATTTTCAGTGCCGTGCATTTAAATAAAAAAAACTTCACTTTAAAAAGTCATTTTATACATTTTATATTTTATTCACATAATCGCATAATATTTTTATTCATGAGGTGTAGTTTCGCTATTGAATTCACAATCAGGTGCATATTAATAAGGCACTTACCTTCGTTCATGTATAGGTGTATTGATGACCTTGCGAGCTGCCAGTCCAAGGTCATAGTTCGGTTAACCGCTGTCTTGAATTACCAATAAGCTACATGACTTGCCAAATGATAATCCCGTGTATATTGTTTAAATATATACTACGAGTAAATAAAATCAATACATAACTAAGACTACATAAATATCTGAATCATAGGTACACGAATACCGCTGGACCATTGATTTTCAGCTCAGGTTAACTATACGGTTAACGGTTGGAAATAAAGGTTATAATATAGTCAGTTGTATTTACATATTTTTTTTAATTTAACAGTATTGGTGTTATAGGGAGAGCCAGCAATACAAATGCTTGACAATGTGAGAGATTATAATAAGAACCCAAAATTATTAGCAATACAATAATAATTATTCCTATTCAGTTACCTATACCTGTTACATAGATTTTATTTAAATTGTATTATATTGGCGTTAGGTATTAATCTAGCAAAAAAATGCCTCACCAATCTCAGGAGTTACAATATGAACCTAAAAAAAAATTTCCAAATCGGTCCAAGCGTCTTTGAGTAATCGGGGAGCAATGAGCAAACATACATTAAAAAAAAAAGATTCCGACGAATTGAGAACCTCCTTCTTTTTTGAAGTCGGTTAAGAACAATACAGAACCTAACATAAGTTCTGTGGAAACATTCATGTGTTTTGTTTAGAACTGTTTTTTACGATATTGTTACAGCTCGCGGTCAAAAATTCGGTTCGGAATTTCTCGATAACCGTAAATACTGTGCGTGCAACATGAACAAAGTCCTAAACTCTAAAAGCATAAATTTTGTTTCATTTTTAGGGATCCGTATCTCGAAAAAAAAGGAACCTTTATAGGATCACTTTGTTGTCTGACTGTCTGTATGTCGTGTCTGTCAAGAAACCTACAGGGTACTTCTCGTTGGCCGGGTTTTCAATGATCTATTGTTATCTTTTACATTTTAATAGTCATTATTCTATTATTAATGTAATGGTATTGCGAAAAAAGGACTGACCATGAATTTTACATTTAAAGACTCTAATTAGTGCACGCTACACATGTAATAATTTTGTGATCAACACTGGGTATTTACTCATTTACAGTGTTGAAAATGTAGTACAATTTCTGTTTAGCTATCATGAAAATCTCAGTAGTTTGCCAGTCCGTTCAGAGGTATTCAGCTAGATCAATTAGATTACTGTGAGATGACGTCATAAATTATCATAATCGTATCTCAATAATCTGATTAATCGATACACACGTTTGCGCTTCACTTTACTCGTCTCTGCTATAATAGAGACGTACCTTAATCGTGGAAATATGTCAGTTTATCTCGATATTACCAAGTCGTTGACAGGCTTTGTCGCACAGTTGCTCGCAGGGCTCCCTTGAGTCTTGACGAGCAAGTCGACAATGTCGTTGCAATCAACACTCCTCATTTACAGTGTCGAAAATGTAATAATTTCTGTTTAGCTATTATGAAAATCTCAGTAGTTTGCCAGTCCGTTCAGACGTGTTTAGCGAGATCAATGAGATTATTGAGAGATGGCGTCATAAATTATCATAATCGTATCTCAATAATCTGATTAATCGATGCACACGTTTGCGCTTCACTTTACTCGTCTCTGCTATAGTAGAGACGTGCCCTAATCGTGGAAATATGTCAGTTTATCTCGATATTACCCAGTCGTTGACAGGCTTTGTCGCACAGTTGCTCGCAGGGCTCCCTTGACGAGCAAGTCGACGATGTCGTTGTAATCAACACTCCTCATTTACAGTGTTGAAAATGTAGTAATTTCTGTTTAGCTATCGTGAAATCTCAGTACTGTAATATCTCGCAGTAATGTGCGTAATCGCTGACAGGCTTTGTCGCAGCAACTCCCTTGACGTTAAAGTTGGTTTGATTACGCTCGTTTTACGACGGTTTTCCTGTTTAATTAATTATTTGTTGTTGCGTAGGTACCTATTACAGAATTTTAAAGTTTGAAAGATACATTTAAAGCTTCTTCGACTTCGTAGCGGCACGTTTTTACTATTTTAAAACCTAAAAGTTGCAAGAAATATTTAGGTTTTACGGTTTCTCTTTCTTTCGTCTTTACGTGATGTATTTTGTGCCTTTTTAAAAATCTAAATAGCTGTAAGGTTTTGTGAACGCTAAATATTTATTAACTAGACGATGCCCACACTCTTATCCGCGTAGATTGAGGTTTGTTTAAAATCCCATAGGAGCTCTTGGTTTTTGCGGGAAAAAGTAACCTATGTCTGTCTCCGGGATGCAAGCTCTACTCGATCTCTGCTCTATCTACTTCTACATATATATTTTTTTATTTTTTTTTTCAAAATCATTTAAACGGATGGGTAGTAAGAAGGTAACAAACAGAAAGACAGATGTACATTTTCGTATTTATAGTATTAGTAGGTACCTATGGATAATAAAGATTTGGTATTTTTACGAAATTCATACCGTAATTAATTATTTTTAATTACGGTAAGATTGTAGATGAAGAGTAATTAAATAAAAACATGTGAAGCGTTAAGGAAACGTTAATTGGCAATATGTTACATTTATGATAGAGTCTAGATAACCGTGTATGAATGAGTCAACCGAAATATATTTTATTCCTAATCTATGAGTCATCTGCATTCAACAGTGAACAGCCAGGCTAATCTACTAAGAAACCCAGTAATTTAGCTGGCAATTATAAAGATGCGATGCTTAGCGGTCGTTGTGGGATTCATAGTAATTATGGTTTAACATTGCACGCTTCATTCCTTGCTTTACCACTATACTGCCATATATAACTGTTAAGTTTCATCATCTCAACATCAACTGTGGTTTGAAACTCTTTAGCTATACCTACTTTACTTTATTATTTTATTTTTTATTTACTTTTTTTTTATTATACCTACTTTACTTTATTATAAACAAGCGTAAATTAAAAAATTATAACCCCCCTGACAATTAGTGAAGGTTACTGTAACTAGAAAAGAGCTGAACCGATCTTTTTGAATTATAGCTAAGAACACTCTCGATCAAGTTACCTTTTAAACAAAAACAAACTAAATTAAAATCGGTTCATTAGTTTAGGAGCTACGATTCCACAGACAGATACACAGATAATTTTACAAAGGCCATTTCATAAGTAGGTAAGTAGTACGACATCACCCAAATTCCTTTATGCTTCTGTGGGCTGTCTGTAAGTAAATCTATCTTCGGGTATCTACATTAATGAATTTTATTTTACTAAATATTTCAAAATATCTTCCAAATTAACTATTCGTGATCTTGAAGCTTTCGCAAGGTGGGCCTGAAACATTAAATCACTTTTGACGTTCGCCAAACAGAATTCGATATCGAGGTCAAGGTCGAGGTCACAAAACTGGGCCCTTATTTGCTATGACATTCAAATCGTACCTATAGTTTCCGACAGGTCGAGATGGCAATCGGGGTATGAGGCGGGGGGACTAAGCGGGTTTGCGGGGCGTCCCCACCCCTCACTAAACGTATGATTTGCTGTGCGGTAGGTAGTATGAGGCGGGGGGACTATGCGGGGCGTCCCCACCCGTAACTATGGGTATGATTTGCTATGTGGTAGTTCTACGTACTCCGTCAATCCACCCTGAAATAGCCACTTGAGGGTGTATACTCGGAAATGTGAGTCCATCTTTCCACCCCGTCAACGGAATTTGTTTAATAGTGCGGGGTAGACAGTCCACTAAGATCCCAGTAATTTGAGTGATATGTGTAAATGTATTTCCCAGCGATAAATTCCTGTTTCGGGGAGCACGTTAAGACATAGGTCCCAGTTATCATACCTATCGTAAAACCCCTTTTTAACCCCCGACCCAAAAAGAGGGGTGTTATAAGTTTGACATGTGTATCTGTGTATCTGTCTATGGCATCGTAGCTCCTAAACTAATGACCTGATTTTAATTTCGTTTTTTTTTTGTTTGAAAGGTGGCTTGATCGAGAGTGTTCTTAGCTATAATCCAAGAGAATCGGTTTAGCCGATTTAAAGTTATTAGCTCTTTTCTAGTCACTGTAACCTTCACTTGTCGGGGTTGTTATAAATTAATTTTAATTTACACTTGTATCTTATAACCATACAATTATGTCTTATAAATCTATTGAAGAGAGAGAAAGAGTCAGAATTAACGAGTGTGTTAATAAGCGCAACGATAGCGGGGACATCCGAGGCGTACTGTCGGCGACGATGTTTCAAGATAAGCCAATTCGCTGAACGCTCCCGTGTTCCGTTCCCACGCGACCACGCACCGGGCGCGGCCTCACTGCAAGCGACTTTCTAGTTACTAATAACCCACTAACAAGCCGGGAAGTAACACAAGGTGGTAGGGTTGGTGCCTTTATTTGACGACGTCCCTTATGGATTTACAGGCTTCGGACTTAACTCGAAGTAATGTACCAGTATCCACTGTCCGTGTCGACAAAAACTCCCAAGAATATTAAGATCTCTCAAGTGTAAATTAAAAATTTATAACACCCCCGACAAGTGAAGGTTACAGTAACTAGAAAAGAGCTGATAACTTTCAAACGGCTGAACCGATTTTCTTGGATTAGTATAGCTAAGAACACTCTCGATCAAGCCCCCTTTCAAATAAAAAAAAACTAAATTAAAATCGGTTCATTAATTTAGGACCTACGATGCCACAGACAGATACACAGATACACACGTCAAACTTATTACACCCCTCTTTTTGGGTCAGGGGTTAATAAGAGATAAAAGTCTGCACCACAAAATAGAAAGATCCACTTTGTATTCACCCACGGAATTCAGAATTAGTCATATCTTGTACAGGATTTTGTGTTTATAGGTACTCTATTTTAATAAAAGTTTCATTATATGTTTAACGGCTTAAACAACTCAACGGGAAGAGACCACCTGGAATGGCCTTTACCACGTTATTGAATATTTATTTTGCCTTCCGGAACTCACTGAGGCTGCCAAGCAAAAAAATGAAGGCTCTACACCCGGTTGCACAAAAAATCTTCTAAGCATATCTTCTCATCGTTATATTATCCATACTTATCCATACTAATATTATATAAATGCGAAAGTGTGACTCTCTGTCTGTCTATCTGCTACCTTTTCACGGCTCAACAGTTAAACCGATTCTGACGAAATTTGGTATAGGGTTGGCTTATATCCCGGCTACTTTTTATCCCAGAAAATCAAAGAGTTCCCACGGGATTCCCAAAAATCCATCCGCTAAAACGATTTGTATGAAATTTGGTACCGAGGTAGCTTGCGTCCCTGTAATTGACAAAGGTAACTTTTTATCCCGGATAATCAAACAGTTCCCACGGGATCTTTGAAAATCTAAATCCACGCGGACGAAGTCGCGGGCATCCTCTAGTAGTAGTAGTAGTATGTTATAAATATCGAAAGTGTGTCTGTATGTAAATCGGTTAAACGGATGGGCCGTTTAACCGATTTTGACGGATGCAAAGATATCAAGCTTGCATCCCAGGGAAGGACATAGGTTACTTTTAGTACAAAACAAAGTGATCCTATAAGGGTTCCGTTTTCACTTTTAAGGTTAGGATCCCTAAAAATATGATAGTTAAATAAAACAGCGTGTTAAATGACTAATATTATAACGATGCCATACAATTAAATGTAACGACACCACGGACAAGCCATTTCACTGACTGCGATATGTTCGTTCCCACGCGCGTTCGTAAGAGATTGTACCTAGGTATTCGTACTTTCTTCTTACATGAATTTGAAATAAGTTGGAGTCTTAAAGTTTCGTAGCAGTTTCACGAGAAGTTTAAAACTAAGATCTTTTCAAAACAGAATGATATCTAGAATAAACTGCATTTTGAAAAGTGGAAAACTTAAAGACTTGGTGCTTTTTTTCCTTCCATCCAACGTGGAATGGACGAAGTATTAATCTTATTCCTTAGCTGGTTACGAAAAATTGGTTACCGATTCGGATGGACAGCTTTTTTCGGTAGGTAGTAGGTACCTAGAAACTTATAACTGAAGTCACTATCTAAATATATAAAAGGAAAAGCTGACTGATCTTGATCTATCACCGAAAAGCTCAAACTACTGAATGAATCGGGCTGGGCATGTAGTTAGATATCTATTATGACGTAGACATCCGCTAATAAGAAAGGATTTTAAAAAATTCAACCCCTAAAGGGGTAAAATAGGGGTTTGAAATTTGTGTAGTTCACGTAGACAAAGTCGTGGGCATAAGCTAGTATACTATGTAACTAGACGATGCCCGCGATTTCGTCCGCTTGGGTTTTAGTTTTAAAAAATCCTGTGAGAACTTTGATAAAAGAACAAAAAGTAGCCAATGTCTGTTCCCCAGGATGCAAGCTATCTCTGTACCAAATTTTGTCAAAATTAAACGGATGGACCGTGAAAAGCTAGCAAGCAGACAGACAGACATACTTTCGCGTTTATTTAAATAAAGCCGCACTTACACTAGAGCCACACGTTTTCACGATTGTCAAGCCATTTCTTGTTACAAGCTTTTGCCTCTACCATTAAAATCACAAATCTTGAATTTAGATTGTTCGCTATAATAACCGTAATTTAGTTACTTTATTAAGTACGTGAGAGAGTTTACTTATAAAGTAGTCATAATGCCGGTTCGAAGGTCTACAAAAATTATACCTACATCTAATAAAGTTTGGCCTGCTATTACCTAACTGTAGTTTCTTTTATTTGAGAAATTGCATAACTGAGCTTTTTGCTCTTACTTTTGGCAGCAAAGACCGATTTCTTATTAAGTGATTAAACTGAGTAACTTTATGAAAACAAGCCGTTTATTTTGTTCATTCGATAACCGATTGCTTGTTTCACTTCTTTGCTATTCAGGCCTTTCTCATTCAAAAAAAAATCGATTAAAAACATCGCTCCAAAAATAAGTTTCTCATCATTCCAAAAATAAAATTAATCTTCAAACAAGCCGCCACGTTAACACGTATTACTTACTAATTTATGAACGTTTAACGAACGCATGTTAGCTTAAAATAAATAAAATTTTAAACAATCTTAGATTTTAAGTACCAGGGAGATATAGGCCAGCAAGAGTTAACGGGACCTTTCGAGAGCGGGGAAGGCGGGGGTAGCGTCTCGGTCCTCGACCCGGGACAATGCGTGAACCGCCTTGACCCGCGAACTCACGCCAACCTCCTAATGTCCGCTACTATCCTGGTACTCCAACCCGATTCTTCCCGAAAAGGGACGATGAACCCCCGAGATTGAGGACCTGCTAAGTGCCTCTTAACGAGCTAATATCGAAGACGTTTATTTACATTTAAATAGGTAGGTGTACCCTACTTCTTTTTTAAAGTGCCGATATGGACAAGATTGACTTATGCAATAATTTATTATTTACTAGCTGTGCCCGCGACTTCGTTCGCGTGGAATAGTGACTTTTCGGGCAGCATGTAGGTTAAAAATGTTCGCCGTGATTCTTTAAATTGACATAACTTTTTGACGTGACAACGTCTTATAATTCGATAGAGCCGGCTGCACGCACGAAAAAACATGACTCATGCGGCGTTACCTCGCTCTGAGGCGTTCCATGTAAGGCTTGAAGTGCAAGCGAGAGCGCGGAACGAGCGACAAAGAAGCACAATCGGCCTTTGTTGTCACGTTCAACTATCGTCAGTAAACCGACTTTACAGACAACCAATTTTTTTAAACATCATGGCGTTATTAACTGAAAAAACATGCACCTACCTAGTATCTAAAACTGTGCTAGTATCGCATTGCAAATATAATTAGATCGGTAATACACATATAGGTTCGTAACAGAGCTAAATAGGGCTGGAATTTAATTTTGGAACTGGTTTAACCAATTAATTAATTAATTCGATGACGTTCTAAAGCACATTTGTACACGACTAAAATTATTAATTATATCAACACACCTTTCCATAATAGATAGATTAAAATTTGCAAGTTTTTTTTTATCAGAGCACACCGCGAATTATTTTTATCATCCACTGAACCTGGTTAGGCTTGGCGTCACTAACCGAGTTCTGAGTGAACGACCTGCCAACCTTGGTATTATGCCCCGACCACCCAAATTCGTTTCGCCTTTGAATCCACGTATACAAAAGTATTAAATTGTTTTTTTTTTTTGCAAAACTGTCTTAACGTTTCACAGTTTAAATTTTAATAGTCAAATAGTTTACTTTAGTGTGAATTGCTTTAATAATTAAAGGAGATCATTCTAGCTCCATACATTTTTGGGCCTTTTCTGAAAGTGCCGGCCAACGAAAAAAAATGGTACGGATCGTTAGAACTAGCCATTTGGAGTAATAGTTAATATGGCAGAAAAGTTGTAGGATTGCTCTGAACCAAGTTATACAAGGTCGAAGATTCGTCATTTTCATACATTTTATTGATTTCTAAAAGTGCTGGGAAACATAAAATAATGTTAGATATTGCTAGAACTAATGATTTGAAGCGATTGTCATTATGACCCGAAGGCTGTGGGGCCATTATATGTTGTGTTATACAAGTTATACAAAAAATTAATATACTTTGTATAATTAATTGAATCGATTTTATGATTTTGTTACTGTTCTGATTGTTTTATACGAATTTGAATACACGTACAATTATTTTGACTCCCACGAAGTGCTGGATCAGCTGCAATGTGGACAAAATTCGTTTATACATACCTGGATTGTATGCGGCCTTGTAATACTAGGTGATCTCATCCAGCCATCTCCCAAACTTCTGCCACTGGAAATTGGGATATCTCCGGCGAGCTCTGTGATGAATGCACCATTTGGTTATACGTACTGTTCACCATAGTAACTACGGGCTTGCTTCAGTCGATAGCTGCCCAAAGCAACCTGCGTCAATTCTTCTGTGAATCTAGGAAAGTCATTAAACGGAGGATGTTGGCTTCCATAGCCTGGAAATGAGCTCCCTTCTATTATAATTACATATTGTTTGTGATAACAAGTTCTGCTGAACTGTTTTGCTCATTGACCGTTCATGGATTACGTCAAGAAAATCACGTGCATGCACGTTGTTGTCTATCAGGACATGATAGCCCTTCAGCAATGCTGACAAAATCCTGATATAATCGATCATGTTACTTAATGTCTGGTTACAAATCCTGAATAACCCTGAGGAAACAAAAATCTCTTCCAAAGCGGTCGTTAATAATTTACATTATCCAGCAGCAAATGGTAAAAAGTCTAGATTTATTGGCTTGGTCCGTAGTTTAGTGGTTTCGGAACTTGTGGTTAGGGTATGATTTTCACTGAAAAAAGTAATTAGTGCTTTTCTGAAGATATATGTACATGCCTGTATCTGTCTGTACATGCCCTTTATAGATAGCTTTTCTTTCTTGAGGCATGCGGTTATGTGACACAAATGCTAGAAACAAAACATTTAAATGAAACACAGCTAATTACTGACCAAACCAATAAATCTAAGCTTGTTACCATTTGCCGCTGGATGGTGGAAGTGATGAACAATTGCTTTAAAAGAGATTTTAGTTTGCTCAGGATTGATCAGAGTGACCGGGCATTAAGTAACGTGATCGATTATTTCAGGATCGCGGTAACATCGCTAAACAGCTATCATGTTCTGATAGACAATAAATAACGTGTACTACAGACGTGATTTCCTTGACAAAATCCATGAACTGGTCAACAGTTTAGCAGAATTTGTTATCACACACATTAATTATAATAGAAGAAGAGCTCATTTCCAGGCTATGGAAGCCGACATCCTCCGTTCAATGACTTTCCTAGATTCACAGAAGAATTGACGCAGGTTGCTTTGGGCAGCTATCGACTGAAGCAAGCCCGTAGTTACTATGGTGAACAGTTAAGTACTTATAACCAAATGGTGCATTCATCACAGAACTCGCCGGAGATATCCCAGTGGCAGAAGTTTGGGAGATGGCTGGATGAGATCACCTAGTATTACAAGGCCGCATACAATCCAGGTATGTATAAACGAATTTTGTCCACATTGCAGCTGATCCAGCACTTCGTGGGAGTCAAAATATTTGTACGTGTATTCAAATTCGTATAAAACAATCAGAACAGTAACAAAATCATAAAATCGATTCAATTAATTATACAAAGTATATTAATTTTTTGTATAACTTGTATAACACGACATATAATGGCCCCACAGCCTTCGCGTCATAATGACAATTGCTTCAAATCATTAGTTCTAGCAATATCTAACATTATTTTATGTTTCCCAGCACTTTTAGAAATCAATAAAATGTATGAAAATGACGAATCTTCGACCTTGTATAACTTGGTTCAGAGCAATCCTACAACTTTTCTGCCATATTAACTATTACTCCAAATGGCTAGTTCTAACGATCCGTACCACTTTTTTTCGTTGGCCGGCACTTTCAGAAAAGGCCCAAAAATAATGATCTCCTTTAAAGGTTTATTGGTGAGTTCAAAATGTTATAAATTGTTATACATTATACATAGAATTATCTTGATATATTACCTACATTTGTCTAGACTCTAGAGTAATAATTTAACTGAATATGCGTCAGTTAGATAAATTATAACTTACGAGTACCTATTGAAAGTCATTGTATTACCCTAACAAATAACATATGTATTATATTATACACTTAAATAAGTAACCAATCGAAGTGTTAATATATTAGGCAGGAACATTGTTTTGTCCGTGCCTTTTGTACGTTGTCGAAGGCTTTATTTCTAGCTTTTAGTTTATAGCATAAAGTGTTTTTACTTGAGTGTCTACGGAACCCTACTTATAAGGGTTTTGATAGGCACTTGTCAAGTTTTTAAATTATTTATCCATCAAAAGTAAGTCTGTCTTCTTTCCGAGATTAAAAAAAGATTCCGACGAATTGAGAACCTCCTCCTTTTTTGGAAGTTGGTTAAAAATAGGGTTCACACCTCGCACGCGACACGTTATCGGCGAGACGTCGTGTGTCCACACTCGACCCTGATCTCTACAGCCTTAGCATGAGTTTCCATCTCGACAATCGACAATGTTGATGAATTTCCGAGTATCGAAATACTGTAACGTTAGTGTAACTAGTTTTGTACGAGCTCGCGTTCGTCCACAAAAATATAAAACTATCACTCGTCTGCAACGGAAACTTTGTGAGATAAAATCTTCCATACGGGTCTCCTAGTTTAGCAGTCATGGTTATAAAAGAAGAAAAGACTGTAAACTGTAACTGTAAACGTTTACTAACTATAACTGTTTACTAACTGTGTTTTTTTTGTTTACTAACTGTCACTATAAGTTTCATTATTTTATTTAAATATTTCATTGATGTAATGGTTTCGCCAATTGAAATCCACAAAGTTGTTGAGATATCAAGCAACTGGTTCTATCTATCTCAAATTTTACAACTGAATATATGGTTACTGTTGTATACGCCCGCCAGATTAGGTAAACCCTCGCTAGTGTCCGTGTTTTCTCTAATTTTCGTTCCAAACTAGTTAACAGTCTTGATCTGTGACACTGTGGATTACGAATAGTATAAAGTGAAATCATCAAAAATTTGAGATAGGACATGTTGCCAGTTCAGTCGATAATCGTCACTGGTTTGTTGAAAGGGAGAATTAAGCAATTTTTGTATGAAACGGCTTTTCGAAGAACAATTTTTATGTCATTTATAACCGATTTTTACTAACGGCGAAGATTTCAGAACTATTGTATGTTAAAATACTTTATAATTATTAAGAAATAAATATAAAAAGTAAACTTATGTGAGAGATAGAGAGCGGTTTCCCACTAGATTACAACATGGGGTTATTCATGGGGCGGACCAACAAATTCCTGAAAGGCCGGCAACGCATCGGTGGTACCTCTGGTGCTGCAAATGTTCACGGGCGGTGGTAATTATTTCACATCACGTGACCCACCTGCTCATTTGCTCGCTGTTTAAAAAAATAGAAAACTTAAAATCAGCTGTCCTGAAAAATTTGGTCCCTGGCAGATTCGCCTTTTCTACAAATCACCGACGATAGTGAAGTTGCAAGGTCATACTAAGGGTACTCAGAGGTAACAGCCGAACCGACCGGATGGCACATCCGGCCCGACGGTACCGTTATCAGAGCGCGTGGACAACTTGTCGCTTAACGTGTAGTGGTTACGCGAGGACACGGTACGGCAGCCAATCATCGGATGGTTCCGTTGGTTCCGTTCCGTTATTGGACAGACACCTTTAATTCATGCAAACTATAATGTTGGTCAATAAAACTGTTCGATTATAGGTCATGGCAATAGCACTGTACTATTATTAAGCAGTTTATAGGTCATGGTCATGCCTTAACTTATTCACTTTTAAAAATTATTTACTAGCGCTTGGCTACAATCAGACCTGCTGACAAGTGATGATGCAGCCTATGACGGAACTCGTGCCTAGAAGATGACTATTCATTGTTGACTTGAAGGTTTTCTATAACCGCACCGTGCCCAATCGATGCCATGATCTTTAATTAATCAAACAGTTTATAGGTCATGTAGTGAATACATATTCTACATCTTCTAATCATCTATACCTACATATATCAAAAGATATACCTACTGTTTGATTGACATAATATCAACGCATAGCTCATAACTCAAAATTTAAAAACCCCGACAAAAACCTCTATAAGAAAACTAGAAAAAAGCTGATAACTTTCAAACGGCTGAACCGATTTTCTTCGATTATAGCTAAGAACACACTCGACCAAGCCACCTTTCAAGCAAAAAAAAACTAAATTAAAATCGGTTCATTCGTTAAGGAGCTACGATGCCACAGACAGATACACACGTCAAACTTATAAAACCCCTCTTTTTGGGTCGGGGGTTAAAAATACGGATCTAGAAACGAGATTTTGCATGTTGGTTCTCAACTTAACGATTAACGACTTATCTCATTAAGAGAGGATTTTCAGAAATCCCATCCGATCGAATTAGCTGGTTGTTACAGCTGGATATAGATTTCTTGTAGAGACTTCCACTTGCTACGGTCTTGCGCCGCCTTAATCCAACGGCTCCCTGTCCTTGCGGCGACGTCTTGTCCACCCAGTGAAGAGTCTGCCAATGCTGAGCTTTCCCGTGCGAGTTCACCATTACAGCACATCCCAACGACTATCGGTTCTGCGGACTACATAGTTTATAGAGATATATTAACTGACTGACTGACTAACAACATACATAATAATTACACTTCTTAGTATTGTTTTCTTGTACAATACTAATATTGTGTCTACCTATTTATAAAATTTTCAGGGCTCCACCTTAGAAACTTAGAAACAATCTTGACAAAAATATGGCACGGATACAGCTTGCATTCCCGAGACAGCCACAGGATACTTTTTGTCCCGGCAAAACAAAGGATTCCCACGGTATTTAAAGCTTAAATCCACGCCGTCACAGGCAAAAGATTGCTCCCATTGTCTTCGTAAAAGCATCAACAATACGTAAAATTGTGGCTAGTTTAATTTTTAACAAGTATCGTGCGATTGTAGCCGCGGCCGTATGCTGCCAAGAAACTTGCAAGAAATGTCATAACATAAATTTATTGCCGGTTCCATTGGCGTAATACAAAATGGAGTGGATGTTATTGCTTAAAATCTGCTCTCACTGATTTATGACGCGATTTGGACAAATGTTTATAGTTGGTGGTCTTTTTAAACCGGTACTAGGTATATTTCTTAGACTAGACTTTACTGGAATACAGTAATCTGTATTTATTAATGTTATAAATGCAAAAGTGTGTATGTCTGTCTGTCTGCTAGCTTTTCTGTTTAACCGATTTTGACGAAAGTATAACAGTACAAAATGGAGTGGATGTTATGGCTTAAAATCTGCTCTCACTGATTTATGACGCGATTTGGGCAAATGTTTATATTTGGTGGTCATTCAAACCGGTACCACATTTCTTAGATAAGACTTTACTGGAATTCATTAGTCAGGAACATATTTCATGGAAAGGACCAGTCCAGTGCATTCGTTAATTTTTATTTTTAACCAATCAGTTTAACCGATTTTGACGAAATTTGATAAAGAGATAGCTTTCATCCTGGAGATGGACAGAGGAACCTTTTTAATTTTCATCAAAAAGTTCCCACGGAATTCATAAAAACCTTAATCCACGGGGACAAAGCCGTAAGCATCATCTAATGTGTAAAAGACCATGAAAGACAATACGAAATACACATAAAATATAAGATCGTTCTTTGCATATACTTATCGATTCTTATGCCCCTTGCATACGTCGCTCGCATTGTACAAACGTATTCGACGACCGTGTATATGCAGGACGACTAGTACATAGGTACCTGTGACCAGCGTTGACCGGCATATCGCCACCAAATTCACCAACACCGTTTATCGT
This sequence comes from Maniola jurtina, assembly GCF_905333055.1. Classification (NCBI taxonomy): domain Eukaryota; kingdom Metazoa; phylum Arthropoda; class Insecta; order Lepidoptera; family Nymphalidae; genus Maniola; species Maniola jurtina. The sequence continues at coordinate 7,157,201 of NC_060049.1, read as the reverse complement.
ACACTCACCGAATGCGTTGAGCCAACATGGACATGCAAAAGCCAATTAGGGAGTAAAAGCTACTTAACTTACCGTAGGAAATCGATTGAGACGGTCATAGCTTATGGAAATAACCTGACACAAGACGACAGCCAACAATCTCGCAAGTTCTCACGCTGCACCTATACAATATGTAGAGCCTTGACAATGTAAACACTATCGACCTATGGAGACAAGCAGGCAACGAGACTGAATACGTACATGACATAAGTATTTATGAATTTAAGCCTTGATCCACACACAACGCGTGGCGGAATCTGCTCGGCAGAACGACGTCTAACGAGCGCGTATTCGCATACGATTTGCATTCCAAGCTACAACTGTATACAATTCGTGTATCTAAAAAGCCAGCCGACCTTGTACCTGCGCAGTAGCTGATTTACCTGTCTTTACAGTATGTTTGAAGAGAGGCGCGTATGTCTATGATAGTGCGGGATAGCTTGTTTGCTGTGTAGTGTGAAAGAATAGTTTAGCTATACCCAGATCCAAAATATCCGTCCCTCAATTATCTAATCGCCCAGCAGTCTATTCGACTATACATATTCGACGCACACAAAGAGCTCCGTTGGACGCGTTGTAGTCGCGCGTCTTGTTTGTTAAAGCCCTTATATACTTCCCACGTCCCCATGCTCATTATAAACCCGTCAATGCCCCATTAGACCACCGCTCCGTTATCGATAAGAAGTGTTACTTCCCTAGCGATACAGTAACAAGGTGTTGGTAATAAATTACAGGAATTGTTTCTAGGCTAAGGACAGGATGGGATGGCAGGCTGTATTTATTGCGTTCTAGGTTGAGCAATTACGTAGCATGCACCTATTAAGTATTTCATATGGAATTTTTAGGCCGTGATGCAGTGTTTAGGACGTCCGCTTTGAACGTGACGTCGGGGTTTTGATTCCGGTCACACACCTCTAACTTTAAGGAGTTGCGTGCGTTTTAAAAAATTAAATGTCACTCGCTTTAACGAGGAAGGAAAACATCGTGAGGAAACCTGCATGCCTGGAGAATTCTCCATAAAGTTGTCAAAGGTGTGTAAAGTCTGCTAATTAGCACTTAGCCAGCTTGGTGGACTACGGCCAAACCCTTCTCTTACAGAGAGGAGACCCGTGCTCTGTAGTGAGCCGGTGATGGGTTGATCATGATAATGATGGAATTTTTATTTCATACTAGCGACCGCTCAAGGAACCCCTTGCTTTTTTGCTAGCATTTGCATTAATTTATTTTAGTACACACTGGTTATCATTTTTAGGGTTCCGTACCCGAAGGGTGCCAACGGCACCCTATTACTAAGCCTACGGAGCCTCCACTGTCCTTCGGTCTATCTGTTAGCGGGCTGTATCTCATGAATCATAATAAGTAGAGATCACAGATAGTGTATTTCTATTACCGCTATAATAACTTATAATAAACATTTCAAAATAACCGTCATGAAATAAAAAGTGTTTAATTTTGTTTGTGTTTTTTTAACGATTGTACGGAGCCCTTTGTGTGCTAGTCTGACTTACACTTGATCAATTTTTTAAGGTACACTGGAAATCATGTTTTAACTTTTAATTGCACAAGTAAATAAAAGTTCTAACACGAAACCTTTCAAATCAAACGTCTCAGTACAAACGAGTGGGGTCCACCGTTATTGTTATCGAGACGGGGTCAAATTACAACATCTGCCAATACAGTCCACCACGCATACACTTAGCCATAAATCATACTACTAATATGACCTTTATGTACATTACAATAAGGGTTAGGTAAGTGCGGCTAGTTGTACGTGACTCAGCTGTGGGATATGGGCTGTTTCATTGCGGAGTAAAGCAATTTATGCAATGAGCCAAGTTTACTATATTTTCTGATTAAAGTTTTTACATGGTGTGTGCTAAGTCACGACTGTTTATTTTATTTTACAATCTATTGCTAGTGAGCAACCCGCGACTACGTTGTAAACCATAAAAATAAAGTTTCTTTTAGATATTATTGGCGTCACTCAGAAAAGCAGGTATTATTTAAATATTTTTATCGAATTATTGGAATGTCCTCTCCAAAACCAACACAAAAAAAACACAAGTTTAATGTGTAAGGTTATCCGAGAGTTTTAATCTAAACAAACTAATGCCAAAATAAATAATTTAATTAGAGCGTGATTGCTATCACAACATCTAATTATTCAGTTCACAATCCAAATACCGAAAATATGCGATATCGCTCCGAATCTCAGAAGGAGACTGAACTAAAACCTTCCAAACACCCGTATTTATGCAAGTTCAATCTTGTTGGCCTCCTAGCAACAGATTGTATGACATCGAATGAGCCAAATATCGATTTTATCAATCTACCTGCATTAGATAAATTATTAATTTTATATTATTTTTGACAACTCAAATCAATTTTTAAAAATAACCTTACAATAGATAAAGAAAAATTTGAAGATAAGAATATTAAGGGTAAACAGAAAATGAGCTTTTAATAATCTATAATACCTGCCTATTACAATGACATTGAAAAATGAAAATAAGAGGGTTTGTTGAAAAGTAGAACTTTGGTAGAACCTAGAGAGACGTCAAAGATCAAAGGAGTAGCAAGGTGTCCCAAGACCGTGGAGAGTGGAAATCCCTACAAGACACCGAGGTCCAACTGTTGACAATGGAATATCTAACAAAATAATCATGATTTGATGTTTTGGAATCTTTATATTCTATACGTACCTACCTGTTTATTTTATATATTAAAAATCCTACGGTTTAGAAAGTGTTAACCTACCTACTTCAAAAAAAATTAAGTTATATATATTGGTACATAATATTTCCTAATCAGTTTAAATTATTCCTCAATTTACTAACATAGTTATTGAAGACTGACGTCAGCGAACGTCAGTGTAAGTATCGATATCGGAATGATAACAAATATTTAATCTGAGAAATATCACGTTTGTTTTATACAAGGCCTAGATAAAGTTCGTATAAACTAAACCAGGAATCTATTTACCTTTAAGAAAATATTGTTATTTTAAGATTATGTTAAGTTTAGATTAACTCGATGATAATTCCGATTTCACGCGCCTGGGTTTAGCTTTTAAAAATCCCGTGCAAACTCTTCGATTTTCCAGGATAAAAAGTAGCCTATATCTGTGCCCAGGACTCGCTCTTTGTACAAAATATGTAGATGATGGCAGGACTTCGTCTATGTAGACTTAGGTTTTGTAAAATCTCGTAGTAACTTTCATTTTTCTGGGACAAAAAGTTGCCTATGTCCATCGCTGGGATGCAAGTTATCTCTGACAAAATTGGTTTAACAGATATACCGTGAACGTGATAGCAAGCAGATCGCAAGACAGACACACTTTTGCATTTATAATGTCATAGTCGTCATAGTAGACCAGGTAACATAGAGAAGACGTGGAAGTTGAATTGAATTGGAGAAGACCAAGATTATGTTTTATGGAGCAGGTCAAGAAAGCTGAGGAAATCATGTAGGGAGGTGAAAGAGCCAGATATATCTGTTGTATAGTGAAAGATGGAAAGTTAGATACGCCGAACTAAGCTAAATATACCTACAAGAGCAAGGATTATTTATTTGAGACTGCCGAGTTTCTTGCTGGTTCTTCTCGGTAGGGAAAGGCATTCCGAACCAGGGGTAGATGCTTTTGACCATTCAAAAGTACTTGCAAAAGTTTGATTGAATAAAAAAACTTTTATTTAATATATTTATTTAGAAAAGATAATAAAATAACCTAACATTTATTTGTATACTAAAAATATCTGGTAGGTAAGTGTATCGAACTACCTGTTCAACCAGTAGAACTAACTTCAAAGTTCAGACTCTAAGCCACCTCTATGCGCACCAAACCAAATCGAAAACTATTTAGCGTACCTATATTATAACTGTACCGAACAGAAATTATCGCTTCCTTCTCACATTCCCGAGATAGCGATACCTATTAGCGGTAAAACAAACAATAAAGGAAAGGGGGGAGTTAGGTAATGACTGGATTACCGCCGACAGCTGCCCCATGTCACGTGGGGTCGCCATATGTCAGGATTTCCCGGAAGTGTCTCACTCTTATTACGGCCGGATAGGGTCACCATATTATGTTAAGGTCTTCCTGGATAAGACCTAATTTTCCTCTGGACAAAGTACAAGTCCTACAGAAATTATAGCCATCAATCAATTGAATATCACTTGCTATAACTGTAAAGGAAAACATCGTCAGGAAAGCTGCCTGAGAGTTTTCCTCAATGTTCTCAAAGGTGTGCCAATTAACACTTAGCGAGCGTGGCGAGCGACTAGGTCAAACCCTTCTCAATCTGAGATGATACCTTGTACAGGCTCAGTAGTAAGCTGGCGATGTCTTGATGAAGATAATATCCATACTAATATTATAAATGCGAAAGTGTGTCTGTCTGTCTGTCTGCTACGTTTTTACAACCCAACCGCTGAACCGATTTTAATGTTTGGTACAGACTTGGGATACATCCCGGGGAAGGACATAGGGTACTTTTTATCCCGGAAAATCAAAGAGTTCCTACGGGATTTCAAAAAACCGAACTCCACGCGGGCGAAGCCGCGGGCATCCTCTAGTTATGTATATTTATGCAGGTTGTGAGAGTAGTTATAAAATCTTTTTCAAAATTGTAAAGACCATCTCGTCGGCAAGGTATTTAATAACTCTTGTAGGCATCAAACTTTTACCACTTACAACAACTTCATTCGCTTGGTTTGTTTTTTTATTTTTAAAGGAAACCTACAAAAATAGCACAAAAAGTAAATTAAAATAAGCAGAACAATAAAGAAATCACAATAATTATAAGTTTAACATTTCTAGTAAGTATGCGTTGGTCTTTATTTGAAACGGATATACGCATAGTACGGATATCATATACGTAAGACTTGCTTATGGCCGCGACTCTACCCGCAAGGAATTTCAACCTCCTATTTTACCCCCTAAGGGGTTGAATTTTCAAAAATCCTTTACTAGCGGATTTCTACGTCATAATAGCTATTTGCATGCCAAGCAGCCCGATCTGTCCAGTAGTTTGAGCTGTGCGTTAATAGAACAGTCAGTCAGTCAGCCAGTTACCTTTTTAACCCCCGACCCAAAAAGAGCGGTGTTACAAGTTTGACGTGTGTATCTGTCTGTGGCATCGTAGCTCCTAAACTAATGAACCGATTTTAATTTAGTTTTTTTAGTTTGAAAGGTGGCTTGATCGAGTGTTCTTAGCTATAATCCAAGAAAATCGGTTCAGCCGTTTGAAAGTTATCAGCTCTTTTCTAGTTACTGTAACCTTCACTTGTCGGGGGCATTATAAATGTTTAATTTACACTTGTCCTTTTATTCCGCTACCTACTCTCCGCTTACAGTCAGACTGCATTAATTAATTCCCGTATTGTAAACGATAAGCTTTTCCGCGCCAATCCAGCCGTGTGACAAAAACTTTCGCACGGTTCACACCAAAAGTGGAACGATCGGACCGGAATATACATCGCAAGTGTAAGTAAGTACTCTATATAAAGGATAAAAACGAGACCACTTTTGAACGTAATGAGTTTTTAATAATCTGTACTTAATGTTATAAATGCGAAAGCGTGTCTGTCTGTCTGTCTGCTACCTTTTCACGGCACAACAGTTTAACCGAGATATTAGTTTCTAGAACATGTCTGCAAAATTTCATGGACTTTGGTTGCTTAATATTCAAATGAAATTGGAACTATGATTGTATGAAGCGAGTGACGGAGAGAGCCCTGCTAATTCTTGTAAATGAATAATGATAGGTACTTAAAATAAAAAATCTTCTTCCTGTCCGATCCAGAAAACTTTGTACGACACATCAATGACGAGATATAGAATATTAAATGAGAAATGTAACAATTAAGGAAGTTCGCACAGTCGGAAATTAGTCGCCGGGAGTAGCGTCGAATGCAACTGCAGATTGCGAAGAGCACTAACTACTTAGTAGTAAGCTTCCGTACACTCTCATGCCTAACATAACGTGGTCTGTGTTAAGTATATAATTTAGAGTATTGATAGTTTAAACTTGAATCATAATTTTCAAGGGAGATTACTAATAATAATAATTAGTTACGAAAGGAAATTAGAAAGTGAGGCAAGGAAAACATGTCCAGTATTAATATTTCACTTTCCACATGATCCAAGAGTAAACAAGAAAGCTAATTAATCTTGCATTGTCTCCAGTTCCAACTTATTCGTATGTTTAAAATTTCAAGCTTATCTCCTAAACATCGGGAAGTTATTTTAAAATCGATTGCAATATTTGTGACAAACAAACAAACGAAGACCGACAAGAAAGCGAGTCAGTAAAAACGTGTAACAAGTAAAAATTTATAACACCCCCGACAAGTGAAGGTTACAATAACTAGAAAAGAGTTGATAACTTTCAAACGGCTAAACCGATTTTCTTGGACACCTTTCAAACAAAAAAAAAACTAAATTAAAATCGGTTCATTAGTTTAGGAGCTACGATGCCACAGATACACAGATAAACACGTCAAACTTATAACACCCCTCTTTTTGGGTCGGGGGTTAAAAATAGTATTGGAAGGAATACGACATTTTACGATATAGTTATCTAACGCAATATAACAAGAAGATACTTAGGAATATTGTGAATAGATATTTGGATTTAAATAAGAGTAACTGCTAAGATTCTTGCTGGCTCTCCACTCAGTAGAATTTGCTTTCCGAACCGGTGGTAGACATATTGTCATAAGAACCACAAGTTGGCTTACATGAAATAAATATTTTTGCATTTGAATTTTAAATTAAACAGAACTAACTACTTTTAAATTAGTCTAAATTACTACCAAGCTTCAATACAATTTTTTGCCAAACTTATTAAATTGCTATTGGTATTTCTATAGAATGTTTGAAACACAGATCAACAGATAGTTGAGAGAAAGTGTAATATTCAGGTGCAAATCACAAAATGCACTACTTAGTACTTCGTTGGATATAACTTCTGAGTTTCTACCTAACTTACTACTTACTTAGGTGCTTACTGTGCGATACATAAAGTATTGAATCTGAAATGAAAAATATTGAAAGGAAATGCGCTCAGTTCCAAGTTATTCGCTCGGAAAAACGAGGCAACGTAGAGATTGCAAAATGCGCTCATATCGTAGACCGTAGTAGAGTGATCTTCCCAGCTACAATATATTGAAACCTCCCCAGCGCAATGGTTAGTGCTGTGGTCTTATTAGTGGCAGGTCCCAGGTTTGATTCCCGGCAGAGGTTTGTAATTTTTTAATTTCTAAATTTCTGGTCTGGTTTGGTGGGAGACTAGGCTACCGGCAAAGCCGTGCCGCACGCGACGTGGCGGTACAGATCGGGTGCCGGGTGGCTCTAATAACTAATAAGCTATGATCTTAATAGTAGTTAGTAATACATACTGCTGCATCTGAATGAGATTGTCTTATCCAGTAATCTATGACACAGAAATATAAAACTATAAATAAAGGAAATGCTAGGAAATACATCGTCAGGAGAGGCATCGCTGGCAGCTGTAGATTGCAAGCTGCGCTAACTTCATAGGCACCGGACACAGTTTCATGCCTAACTGAATTTACTGCGCGGAAAATAATCTATGGGCTGCACGGTGGCAATAGTTTGTTGAATTAAAGTTGGTTAAACGTCTAACTTCCTCCTGTTCCTGATGTTTGTTGGCCGTTGTATCAACGGGGAAGCTCTATGAATAACTAGCGAGTAGCGATCCGCCCCGGCTTCGCACACGTAGCTTATTACAAATTTCGTAGGGATGTCTAATTGAAAAAAACGCCTATGTGACTCAGGAATAATGTATCTTTCCACTGGTGAAAGAATTTAAGAAATCGATTCAGTAGTTCCAGAGATTACTTCCCACAAACGAATTTACAAACTTTTCCTCTTTATAATATTAGTATAGATAAAAAGTAATAAGTTGTCTTCTCCACGTAACAAATAATAAAAGCTTATATCTATATTTGGAGACATTTCAAGGATCAAAAGGTTCGCTTATGGGAAAAATGCAGAATGACAAGATAAAACTAATTGGACGTTTGTCTGAAAAAACTTTCCAAACCACAATTAATGTCTAAATTCAGATTTGAACTAACTTACTACAGTTTGGCGATTAAAGACGTATGCAGTGTATAATCAGGATAATATTCACCCTATTCAGTAGGTATATGAAGATAGAAAAAAGTTAAGGTGTGTAAAATAAAATAAAAATTATGTTACCGAAGTACTTAATTTATTTACTATGTTTTCCGTCGATAAAATTGGGGTTATTTTCACTCTATTTTCATATTTGCACTTTAATCTCACTTGCGTAGACTTGCGTAGTCTCAATAAAAAATATAACAATTATAATTTACATTAAACGTTTGCGAAGTAAACTGTCTGCAGAAATAACAACAAGGTCTTCTCTGTACAAACTTTGATGGTGAGAAATAAAATACAAGTAAAATAGTGATAAAAATATCTTCGTTGACTTGTTAATAAGTACTTTACTTTTGTTCGCCGACTACCTCCTTCATAAACCACTGGCACAACTGCATCTAAAACGTACCTGGAACAGAAAGAAATGCAAATTTATTTATCTAGGTCAAACTGGAGTTATACTAGTTACACTTAGTTGTAATCTCTTTCCTGGTCTAAAATCTGTCTAGATTGGGACACATTTACCCAAACCCTGTTTCTCAATTGACAATGTACGGGTAGATACGGGTACAATATAATATGTCGTTATACCACGAAATAAGCATAAAATCAATCGTTAACTTGCCAAAAATGTATTTGTGACGTCAAAATTGACATCACTTTATACAATAACCCAAAATTTAAACAAGTGTAAATTAAAAATTCAAATAAAAAAAAATATACTAAAATCGGTTCATTAGTTTAGGAGCTACGATGCCACAGACATATGCCCACGTACAACTTATAACACCCCTCTTTTTGGGTCGGGGGTTAAAAATTACCTAAATCATGTCATTTTCATAGTAGGTATTGCGTAGTTATGAATGTCCAAGCAAATGGAGAATATACCTAGAAGTAGTTTCAGGATTTCAGTTGAACCCAAGAGTACAAAAAGACATCATTAAACAACCGAATTATTTGACATGTTTTCAGTGGTTTTACTAAAACATACTCAGACATCTTTGAGTTTAAGTACATCTAACATAAATTACATAATATATCATTGAGATCAGCCGGCTATAAAAATAAAAGACATTTTGGTATTCAGCTTTTAGAATTCTATTTAAATCAATATAAATTCAATATATACCTATATAAGACATTTTATATACATTCCTACTATTCGTATATTTGCCCCAAACTATTAAAAGCTAAGCTAAACAAAGGCCAAGTAAATGCTCTCTTAAAACCCGAATATAAACCTTTTACCGTTAAACGGCCGCATTTTACTTACTGTCACTATGCACGATTGAAAACGTCATTTACATTAACACAAAGTAGCTGAAGCTCGGAGCTGTCGCTATCGCGATATTATCTCTTAGGCGCTTTTACACTGGGGGGTCAAACGGTTTCGACGGTCGGTGGTGTACCGCCTTTATTTATTCGTGGAAAACTGACCAACAATTAAAGTACCTTTGGGAATTTTTAAGATTTGTAGTACTGTTTGTTTTAATTAAAAAGAACAAGACTAAAATGACGGTCGTATTCGTCTTGTTTTCACAGCTGACAGGCATATTAATTGATCCCCGACCAAAAAAGAGGGGTGTTATTAGTTTGACGTGTGTATCTGTGTATCTGTCTGTGGCATCGTAGCTCCTAAACTAATAAACCGATTTTAATTTAGTTTTTTTTTTGTTTAAAAGGCGGCTTGATCAAAAGTATTCTTAGCACGTAGCATGGGATAAGGTCTGGAAGAAGACTTTTTCTTTATTAACTGCACCGCGCAAATGTGTTGTTTGCACTAGTTAAACAACGTCGATTTAATTCAGTAGCTGGATGAATGATCGAATTTCGATGATCCGAATTCGGCTATCATAACTAAGCGTTCGGCCACCAGATGTAAAGGGCTCTTAAGACCGTACCAAGCCGCGACACGGCCCTTTCCATCGGCCTTGCCGCTCTGACCTTTCTATTTCATTCGCAATACCATACCCGCAATGAGCTGCTACTGTTACTCATCACGTATTCATAGCTATAAATGTAAACAAAAGAAAGCAACTGTTACCGAAACAAAGAAATTCCAGCATTACCAATTCTATCTGCAGATCATACTTACTCGGGTTTTCTATCTAAGCCACGAAATAAGCTTAAAATCATTAGTTTATCTTGTTAATTCAGTCTGAGCGAGACCGAAGAACGCTGCCTTAAACAAGTGTAAATTAAAAATTTTCAACACCCCCGACAAATCATTTTCAAAAAGTTATGTATATCTAGGCAACGTCCATCTTGACAGCATGACATTTGTCAATTGACACTTGAATATTATGAACCTAAGGGTTATCTAACCTTCTTTTCTACAAGAAAACTAGAAAATAGCTGATAACTTTTAAACGGCTGAACCTATTTTTTTGGATTATAGCTAAGAACACTCTCGATCAAGCCACCTTTCAAACAAAAAAAAGTAAATTAAAATCGGTTCATTCGTTTAGGCGCTACGATGCCACAGACAGATACACAGATACACAGATACACAGATACACAGATACACAGACACACAGATACACAGATACACACGTCAAACTTATAACACCCCTCTTTTTGGGTCGGGGGTTAAAAAATATCAAACGAAGACAAATCACTTAAGTTGGCACCTATGACATTTTTTATAATGATCACTTATGTATCATTGTAAATAATGACTGAATTATATACTTACATTATCTACTTCTATCGAAAAATCTACATAATTTACAAATAACCATACACGGCTTACATAGAAGAGCACTATAAAGTTTATAATAAATCAATTTTTTAATTGAGGGGAAAAAGGTTAACGATACCTGAATATAAAATTGTTTTAGCTTCGACTGGCGCCGCGTATATCCTGTAACCGGTAGAACCGTGGGCGTTCAGTGGTGCGCAACCTTTGTCTTGTAAACTTCAGTCTAATCGTGATTGAAAGTGAAAAGGTTGTACTTCCTCGTATAACCTTAAGGCCTCATTCGCACGAGAGCTTATTTAACGTCCGTTAAAAAAGCGTTCAAATAGAACAAATGCATTCCCAAGTATCTGTTCACACGTCAACGCTTTTTTAACGCGCACTTTGTATGTTCAGCGCAACGCCGGGTTTAAACGCAACGCTTTTTTAACGCTCGTGCGAATTGCGGTAAACGCCTGGGCAGATACAGAGCGCGGTACCTGCACGTCAGAACGTCATCCGTCTGATATTATGTGTTATGTACATTTAAACAAAGAAGACAATTGCTAAGGCTTTTCATAACTATCAAACTTGTAGCAGCAAATAAAAGTCAAATAAAGTATTGATTTCCATTTTACTGTTTTTATTTTTAAATACTTAAAACCAGCAAAAATATGTAAGAATTACAGAAATAATTGAATTTAAATATATGTTTGACATTACATTTCAAACATGGCGGTACGCGCTTAGCTGAAAGTTGAAACCCATAGCTGAATCATAATAAAGCAACGGAAACGCGTTTATTTGCGATACCGTCGCAGACGTCACGTGTTGTTTCTAGCCAAGCCTTATATTACAAGTTACCTAATACAAGTTTCAATCTTTAGTGAAACTTATAGAATTCATCACAAATTAATTGAGAAGCCATAGTAACAGAGATTTCTCATTTCGTAACCTTTAAAACCTATTATTAGCATAGGTAATTACTTATTACCTAACGTATGTCGTATTCAAAATCAGAATATTTTTATTCAATTAAACTTTTACAAGTGCTTTTGAATCGCCCAAATACATATTTTGTCTGCATGCTTGCTTTTCACGACCCAACAGTTTAACCGCTTTTGATGAAATTTGGTACAGAGTTAGCTTACAACCCGGGAACGGAAAAAGGCTTAGTAACTTTTTATCCCGGAAAATGAAGTCCCCACGGGTTTTTTAAAGTACTTAAAGCCACGCGAACAAAGTCGCAGGCATTATCTAAGTAGAGTCATTAAGACATGTTTTTAGCATCTCCTCAAAATTGTAGGACTTGAGTTGTTCCCTTTTAACTGGAGGCACACAATAACTGCAATAGTCCTTCTAGAACTAGCCCGCTACTATGTTATAAAACTTTTATAATATCACAGTCAAACCACCTACGATAGAACATCCAACCATTAACAGGGCTCTCTCCGTCACTCGTTTCATAGAATCGTAGTTCCAATTTCATTTGAATATTAAGCAACCAAAGTCCATGAAATTTTGCAGACATATTCTAGAAACTAATATCTGTGTCTGTGGTGTTTTAGATTTTTCTAAAAATATGTAGTTCTAAAATTACAGGGGCTCAAAGATTTGTATGAAAATTTTTAAGACCGCGTAACTTTGAAACCGAATATTTTAACAGAAATCTGGACAACCACAGACATAGATATTAGTTTCTAGAATATGTCTGCAAAATTTCATGGAATTTGGTTGCTTAGTATTCAAATGAAATTGGAACTACGATTCTATGAAACGAGTGACGGAGAGAGCCCTGTTAACTTTATTAGTTTAGACTTTAGAGGTATCAAGACATTTAAAGGTCGGCAATTTCATATCGCCTACGTGGCGGGGGCGGGTACAATTTTATCAGCTAGGCAGAACGAATTAATACTAGTCTAGATTGCAATCTGTATACTATTGAGCCTGGAGATGATAACTGATAGCATATTATTGTCATAAGACCCGCTTGAGACGCACGCAACGCATTTTTTTAACCCCCGACTCAAAAAGAGGAGGTTATAAGTTTGACGTGTGTATCTGTCTATGGCATCGTAGCTCCTAAACTAAAGACCGATTTTAATTTAGTTTGTTTTAGTTTGAAAGGTGGCTTGATCGAGAGTATTCTTAGCTATAATCCAAGAAAATCGATTCAGCCGTTTGAAAGTTATCAGCTCTTTTCTAGGTACTGTAACCTTCACCTGTCGGGGGTGTTATGTTAGATTTTTTTTATTCCGTAAACTCAGAGATCCCACGGAATTATAAAAAAAAAAATTTTTTTTTGACGAAGTTGCGGGCATCATCTAAGGTCAAACCACCAACGCGACAACATTCAAAGAATATGGATGTCGATAGAGGCACCAGGACTTTCAAAGGTCGCCAATTTCATATCGCCCACGTGCGCGGGGGTGGAGATGACGATTAACTTTATCAGCTAGGCAGAACGAATTAAAACGGTCTAGATTGCAATCTGTATCTCATAGGCACTGGAGATTAGATTTAAGCATTTATGTATACGCAAATTATAAGATCTCTCAATTTTTATGATAGGTAGTGTTTTACCTACACTTCAAGGTTTCTTAATCATTTTAAATACATTGCATTGATATCAATTGCATTGATATCAATACTGTTTGAGTTAGATGCACTGGCTTGGTGATTTTACCGGTTAAAGCCTCATTTTCAGACAGGTGCGATTTTAGTGACGCCGAGTGTATATTTCCGCGTTATAACCGCGACCGGTACGATTCGAACCTGCGAGTCACTTCAGTAGGTACTAAATTGAAATAGGTACATATCTTAAATTTTGAAAACCATGGCCTAGTTTGTCGATGGCGCTCGGGATGCCATAGCCTAGGGTCTCAGGTTCGAATCCTCCGGTTCCGAAATTTTTGATGGTTATTTAAAATTATATTGGTCTCTCAAAATCAGTATTTATAAAAGGAAAAAGTGACTAACTGACTGATCTATCAGTCACACACATGGGCACAGCCCAAACTACTGGACTGATCGGGTTAAAAGTTTATCACGTACCCTAACTTCATGTTTTTAGTTACCTTAAATTTCAAAGGATCTGTACAAGGCTTCTGAAGGTCAAATGATACCTATTTGTTTTTAACAAGCGAACCACAACTAAATGAAGCGCAGCCAGATCACAACTTACCGAGTACCAATCTAGTTATGTCTAGACAGAGTGAACTATATATACAGTTGTGGTCATATAATTAAGAACGATTATTTAAAGATCATTATTTTTTTAATAAACTAGTATAACTCAATGCATGTATTATTTTTCATATCTCTTGGTATCACACGACTTTTCCATATTATTAGTGTATTCATTTATATACATTATTATTTAATTAATTAACAAATACATTTATTACATTAGATCTGAATCTTATGCTACTACTGACTGGCTGGTCACATAATTAAGAACGCTGAACTGTTCATTTTTTTATTCAAGTTTAAATAGAGAACCTCAGTGGTTAAGTCTCTTTTCGTATAATTTTTGGCTCCATTTAATGCTGTAAAAGTATTAAACTTGATTATTTTATAAAAATAATGGGTACAAGTAAAACTTGTGATAAATCTACAAGTGAAGTCATAACAAAACATTGTGAGAAGAATTAGTCGCATAAAAAGATAGCTGATTATTTTCAATGCTCGAAAACAATGGTTTTCAATTCTATGAAGCATTTTAACACGTATGAAACGACGTCAAATATTCCGCGCGTACCTAAATTGAGAAAGAAATTTCGTTGAGATGATACGAATATCGTTCCAAAATCTTCTCAAAGGATTTAGCGAGCTAAGAAAAGAATATTTTGGTGAAAACAACCCTTCAGCGATCTCGTCACGCACTATTCAAAGGCGTTTGGTAGAAAAGAAGTTCTATGGAAGGAAAACAAGGAAGGTACCCATGTTGAAACGTTGTCATAGGTAAGCCCGTCTTACATTTGCAAAGACCTGGACTGTCAGACAGTGAAAAAATGTTATTTTTTCTGATGAAACAAAAATAAACAGAGTGTATTCAGATGGAAAATACGTACGATGACCTCCAAATAAAGCATTTGACTCCAAGTACACAAAACTGACATTAAAGCATGACGAAGAAAACACGAAAAGGGGGTGCTTTTCTGGGCATAGAGTTGGACTTTAAGTCTGATACCTAAGCATGGATCCATTCCAATACAAAATCATACTGGAAGAAACAATGTTACCGTATGCTGATGAAGTGCTTTCAGCTACCTACATATTTGGATATTCCAGAACGACAATGATCCGAATTTCGAAGCCTACACCGTTGAGAAATTCTGCATAACACAGTCAGTTTCTGTCTTAGACTAGCCAGCTAACGTCCAGATCTAAATTCAATTGAAAATATTTAGTGTGAAGCCAAGAAAAGTGTAATCAAACGACATAGTAGCAATTTTAAGAGCATTACGATGTTTATTTGGAATAATGGAGCTCTATTTCTCTTGAAAAATGTCAAAAATTGATAGAGTTAATGCCTCGCCGCTGAAAGGCAGTAATTTAAAACTATGGACATGCCACTAACTATCAATTTTAATTTAAAAGGATTATTTTTTCAAGTTTATGTAATCTATTTAACTTAAGTTTCATCTATAGTAATTCTCAAACCAGTTTAATATTCGTTCTTAATTATTTGTCCAGCTACATCTGTGTTTGAATTCGTTACTATTGGAAGTAAATGAAATTTATTAAACAATATTTGGCGATTTCATATCTCCTAATCGTAATCCAGTTTGCCGATTTATGTGGCTAAGTCAAAACATAATTAACTACTTCTAAGAAGGAACACAGAGCTACATAAAACATGATATTGATAAAGAAAGACTGGAACTACCAATCGTTCTTAATTATATGACCACCACTGTATACCTACATAGTTGGTATAACGAGATGGCAATTGGGGTATGAGGCGAGGGGACGCTCTGCACACCCGCACGTCACCCGTGCTATCCCGCACCGGATGCTGCAAGGGTGTGCGGGGCGTCCCTACCGCGATTGCCATCTCGACCTGTCGCGTACTAGGTATAGAAGTGAGCAGATTCTTTATTGCGAGCTGCGTGCTACTGCGTCGATATTATAAGCTATTGCTAAGGTAAGAGCGGACGATAAAACAAAAGTTTTCGCAAGACTCAACCCAAATAAAACAACAATAAACTCTTTCATATATATTTTAATTAACGATAGAGCTACCGCCTATCGTAAACAAAGCACTAACTACACAATATACGGAAATTCACCGCAAATATTCCCGTGTATGTGTGTGTGTGTGTGTATTTTTAAACGAATCCCGCACAAAAAGCTTAAGAGTAAACACATGAGGCATTAATTGCGATATCCGAACCAGTGTTGCGGGGAAATCCCAATTCATGCGATGCTATGAAGCTGGAATACTACACTCTGCAAATACTGGAATTTAAAAATGGAATAAAATTAAAAAAAAAAAGAATTGTTGAACCCTATATCCTATTATAGGGGTCCCTATTTTCTTTTGGGGTACGGAACCCTAAAAACGATATATTCAAAAAAAAGACTAAAGATTAAACTGATATCAGTATCAATAAAAAAGCGCAGTCGATTCTTTCCGCAAAAAAACATCTTCCCCGTCCTATTTAGTGGATAGCGAACCTTTATAAAAATCCTAATGCATTCGAAATGTTCCGGGGCTTCGAACCCGAGTGTTGAATAAGAATGAGGTTAAATTGGATCAGCGGACACACATACATACATGTCGACGTCGGCTCACGTACATATTTGTATTTTCGACTTATGGGGAAAAACATAGGGCTGCGAGTCATAAAATCGCAAACAGGTACCTACCTACAGCCGCCCCCTTAGCACGAAAGTCGTGTTGATCACATTGAGTTACAATTACAATTGCTGTGATTGACTGAAGTTAACTAGGATGTATCTACCTACCTACATGTAGTATTTTTATATTTCGGATCGATAAGATCAGTGGAAGTTTGCTCCTTCTGCCTTCATCAACTAGAAGAGAGCTGATGAAAAGATCATAAAAAGTAACAATATGTAACAATACTACTACACCATCTTGTGGCCAAATGAAAGCTTTCCGGTTGCTCCCAGGCAACTTATATTAAAGATAATTACCTAAATTATATGTAAGTAGGTAATTTGTGTAAAACCAAATAGGTTTTCTATCAACTTCAAAAAAGGAGGAAGTATTCAATTCGTCGGAATTCGGAACTTTCGGAAATTTCGGAATATTTTTTTACAACACAGATATGGTAAACACTTAGGTCATCGGACTCTCCCAGGTGGCTTCAGACTTCTCGAGAAATCACGATACATACGAAGTGGCAGCCCTAGAAAAAACATAACATGGGATCGGCCCGCTATCATTGTTCTACATTCATCTTTTATTGTGGTTGTCAATTTAAATATTTATGTTACGAAATCCATAGAAACTCGCAATTTTTTATCGATGAAATGTTTGGTTTTAATTGCAATTATAATGGTTTTTATTCCATCATAGAGTTGCATAGATTGACTACGTTACTATTCTATCGCAGAGTCGCATAGAGGGGCCATACGTTTCAGTGTATTCGGAAAAAGTCCTTTTTTATTTGGTGTCTCAAAGCATTAGCATAATAATAATAATTAAGTTATAAATTTTTATCCGATCTACCTACTTATTTTTAGTTGTAAAATATCAGACAAACTCTAAAAATTACAAAAGTTAATAAGTATTTACTTCATAAACAAAGCCGGCTTCGCGACTACATGATAACAATTCAAATAGGTACAATCACTTCAAAGTAAAATACCCACAAAATCAGTTATAATGGAAGCAATAAATAATATCATGGCCATTGTAAAATAATTTGATTAATATTAGGCTCATAAACATGTCGAGAAACTTAAAATAAGCGGCACAATAAAGACTAATTAAAAGGGCATTCCAAGCGTTATGAAACTAGAATAATGTGTACTAAAATGTCCGTCTGCGAATCCAGTCAAGGCAAAAAAAATAATCACTACCGATTCCGAAGTATGGCAGAAATTTGCTCCGACACGCACGCCCAAGTGAGCGGCCCCTTTATTTGACAGCAAATTAATAATTGCGGACGAAACCGGAAAGCCGTAACGCACGCCTGCAACGATCCAACGTGGACTTTATGATACAAGCGATAAAGTCTTAAGTAAACATTGGAGACGAAAACAAATGTCCTTATGCAATTTTAATCCTTACGGTTGACGACATTAAAGCGTAAATCGAGCACCGGAACGAAGTTAATAGGATGTAATTTATCCGGGCCAAAACGCTACGTTGCCGCTTCGGGTGTGGTGGAAGTGAGATGGAAGAGGATCGTTGGTCCCGCGTGAGGAGGACAAACATGTTTTTACGATTTCGTATTGTAGTCATTAGTGGACGGGCAGGCAGGTCGCGGGCGCGCCACCGACGCCGTATTGTGGGAACGAGGTGCGATCGCAAACGTCGTAAGCGGCATTTCTCATTAATTTTCAGGAAGACGTGAGATTCTCTCATTGCTCAATGCTCACCCTTAGGGGTAAATGGCTTTCCACTTGTTTCACGCTTTCCGATCGGAGGACATCGTTTTTGCAAGGTTAATCCGTTAGAAATTACGGTCGTTTCCGTATTTACGTGACCATGCCATCTCAATTTTATTGTTATACGGTCCAATAAAATTATTACGACCTTTGCTAACTTATGCGTTCGTCCTAATTAGCTCGACGACGAATGAAATGCAAAACAGAACAGTGGCGAGTGACATAAATAAGAACAGCGTGCTTATGAAACGCTGTGAACTAATTGCCATTGGTAAGTGAGTAGGTACTTAATTAACAACTTGTAGTCGCAAGTTCACATGGATAAACCCAATAACAGCTCTAATAGCTAGGTAATAAAGGACAACAGCACGCTAGGATAGGCAAATGATTCTCGGAAATTGTAATTCTATCAGGCATGTCGTTTCTTTGTTCGTTCATTTTCATCGCTTCGATAATACTTTTTTCTATACTCACACACACACTGTCGTTCTCCTAGAATTCGAAAAAAAAAACCCGAATTGAATGAACACAAAAGCACATATCTCACCATATAGATTAGAACCTATAAAATACACTTATGAATAAAAACTAATGTAGGTTCTTTATCACTGAATTTTTAGTGGTTCTTTATCACTGAAAGGCCTGATTGAAAATACACAAAGGGACAAAACGAATTAAAAACAATATAGGAGATACAAGCAAAACAGATCGAAACGATGGGACTGAACAATCAAATAGAGGCCACCCTGGCCTTACTGCTATTAAATACGAGAAACTCAGGCGACCTTTGATTATAATATTAAGGACTTAAAGATCTAAGCAAAAAAAAATTTATTGAACACTGAAAGGAAAGTCACTACGCTGTAGAAAAATAAGCACACTTAGGTACATTCACTAAATAAAAAAATGCAAATGCTATTGCTACCACCATTGATGTCACAACTACCGTGGCTACCACCAGCCTCCTACAGGCAACCTTTGTATAAAAGTATTAGAATTAGGTAAATAAAAAGGTACTTATTAATCAAAATTAAAAAAAACATTTAGGACTTGAAGATGGAGACCTAAGCAAAAAAGCAGAAGTAGATTTGATTGAACTTTATTGATGCTTACACCAGACATAAATAAAAATTACATTATTGAACAGGGCATTCTGTTATTTTCTTGATGTCACCAACCTCTAATAGGCAACCTTGGGAGGAAAGGACTTGCAGACAAGCTTGTAAGACCTTGCGGTTTTATAAACGTCTATTTCTGTAGTTTTTATGGCGTAGCGATAGCATTTTTAAACATGCAAATCATCTAACTAAACACTTTGCTGAAAATATTTACTTAGCTGATAAAAGAACCACGCCTATATTCTAAAAAAAAGTGTAGTAAACGACCTTCCTGGCATAGTGGCGTTTGGTGTGGCCTTGAGGAAGGTCCATGGTTCAATTCTCGGCAGGCGCAGGTTAGTTACCTGGTCTGGTGGGCTTCGGCCATGGCTAGTTACCACCCTACCGGCAAAACCGTGCCGCCAAGCGATTTAGCGTTCCTTTATGATAGACTAGCTGATGCCCGCAGCTTCGCCCGCGTGGATTGGTCAGATCCCCTGCAGCATCAGGATTGAGGAGTTGGACTCCAAATTTTTTATGAAACAATGTCGCAAAGTTCCTCTATCGATTAAAAAAGAAATGACGCAAATCGGTTCAGAAATCTCGGAGATTTCGGTGTACATAGGTAGAAAAACACAACTTCCTTTTTAAAAGTCGGTTAAAAAAGTAGCCTATTTTACGCCCTGGTCAATCCTCTACTTGCCTGTGAAAGTCCCGTCAAAATCGGTTCAGCCGTTCCAAAGATTAGCCTTTTCAAACAGACAGACAGACAGACAGACAGACAAAAATTTTAAAAACGTGTGATTCAGTTATGGTATCGTTCAAATAACCATATGAGCTTAATATGAGGTAGTTATTTCGAAATTACAGACAGACACTCCAATTTTATTTATTAGTATAGATACCGTGTAGAAATCAAAGGGGTATATGGGTTTAAAAAAAAACTGCCATACTCCTTCCAGGTTAGCCCGCTTCCATCTTAGGACTGCATCATCATCACTTACTACCACGTGAAATTGCAGTCAAGGGCTAACTAGTACCTATCTGAATTAACAAGTGTAAATTAAAAATTTATAACACCCCCGACAAGTGAAGGTTACAGTAACTAGAAAAGAGCTAATAACTTTTAAACGGCTGAACCGATTTTCTTAGATTATAGCTAAGAACACTCTCGATCAAGCCACCTTTCAAACAAAAAAAAAACTAAATTAAAATCGGTTCAATAGTTTAGGAGCTACGATGCCACAGACAAATACACAGATACACAGATACACACGTCAAACTTATAACACCCCTCTTTTTGGGTCGGGGGTTAAAAAGAAATCTCATGGTGAGGTCGCATTGCTGAATTTTTTTTACACTTCCATTAAACGCGCTATTATATCGCGCAAGGCTCCATGTAGCGATAAGAGGGTATTTATAAACACCTCATAAGTAGGTAGGTATACCGGGCAAGCAATAGGTTATGAGATTTTATATAACGCTCATTGTATTGTATTCTTGTTTTTAAATTACTCAGTAATTATTTGAACGTATTGTTTTGTTATTGACAGCTATATTATTTATGTAATAGATTTGTATCAAAGCCGTTTCAAATGTTGCAACCATTGTAGTTGCGACAATTTCATTGTAATGGCAAAAATGTTTTAGCGTTGATTTTCAGATTTAATATACACTCCTTAACCCCGCATACTGAAATCATCTTACAATATAATTAAGGTGACCTTTAATATTAATGGACGTATTTTTTGAATTTTATCCTTATTTTTCCAACAAAGGTCATAAGTCATAACTCATAACACAATTGATTATACTATCGAAAGCTATCGGGAGGCACATATGATAGGTTTTTCAAAAATAATTAATTTCTGGGAAATGGTTTCCTTTTAATTCAATGGGGCAAGTCCCGAAATTTCGCGATACATGGTCACCCTATTATTAAGGAACTATGTCTGTGACTAGTGACTACGTTATAAGTAAACATTATTAACAAGTGTAAATTAAAAATTTTCAACACCCCCGACAAGTGAAGGTTACAGTAACTAGAAAAGAGCTGATAACTTTAAAACGGCTGAACCGATTTTCTTGGACTATTCCGCGCCTACGATCCAAAGTATCTGAGTTTTCCAAAACATCATTTTCAAATAAATAATTATGTATATCTAGGCAACGTCCATCTTGACAGCTTGACATTTGTCAATTGACACTTGAATATTATGAACCTAAGGGTTATCTAACCTTCTTTTCTACAAGAAAACTAGAAAAGAGCTGATAACTTTTAAACGGCTGAACCAATTTTTTTGGATTTTAGCTAAGAACACTCGATCAAGCCACCTTTCAAACAAAAAAAAGTAAATTAAAATCGGTTCATTAGTTTAGGCGCTACGATGCCACAGACAGATACACAGATACACAGACACACAGATACACAGATACACACGTCAAACTTATAACACCCCTCTTTTTGGGTCGGGGGTTAAAAATACACTTGTACAGGTAGGACGATCTATTTCATTTACAGGACACGTGGCTTTGTGACAATCGTTGATCCAAGTCGGTAACCGGATGGATAACTGGCATCGAGTGTCTGAATTTGACCTTTGAATAATATCGATCTTGTCATGTACAGATATAACTTGCATCCCGGAAAAATTAAGAGTTCGCTCGGGATTTTTAAAAACCTTAAACGCGTACAAAGGCGTGAACGTCTTCATAAATAATACTTAAATCTAAATATAATATATGAAAGGACAAGCTTAATGACCGGCTGACTGATCTATCAACGTACAGCTCAAACAACTGGCAGCATCGGGCTGAAATTTGGTAAGTAGATAGCTATTATGACGTAGACATCCGCTTAAAAAGGATTTTTTGAAAATTCAACCCCTAGGGGCCTAAGGGAATAAAATACGGGTATGAAAGTGTAGTCCACGCGGATAAAGTCTTGGGCATAAGATAGTGTAGATATACATATTATATATTGAATAGAAAGATAGATGATCTAAAAGTTTCCAACCTCATTATGAAATGTCAACTGA
The DNA here is from genome assembly GCF_905333055.1 of Maniola jurtina. Taxonomy (NCBI): domain Eukaryota; kingdom Metazoa; phylum Arthropoda; class Insecta; order Lepidoptera; family Nymphalidae; genus Maniola; species Maniola jurtina. The sequence goes on along the minus strand of NC_060049.1, from coordinate 7,134,614 downwards.
AATGAATTCAACACGTTTAATGTATGATAAACAGGAACAGCTGGCTGTCTGTGCCAGACTTGTCATCGAATTCATGTATAACATTAATAGCTAATTTGCCATATCTGTCACAATATGTTATTCTAGGACCACACCGTCGTCACTTGGGGGAAATATTACCTATATCTGACAGTGTCGTAAACAGGGTATTTTTAACCCCCGACCCAAAAAGAGGGGTGTTATAAATTTGACGTGTGTATCTGCGTATCTTTGTATCGGTCTGTGGCATCGTAGCTCCTAAACTAATGAACCGATTTTAATTTAGTTTTTTATTTTTGTTTAAAAGATGGCTTGATCGAGAGTGTTCTTAGCTATAATTCAAGAAAATCAGTTGAGTCGTTTGTAAGTTCTAGGTTATCAGCTCTTTCCTAGCTTTCTGGTAGAGGTTCTTGTGTCGGGGGTTTTTCAAATTTTGAGTTATGTAGTACTTATCTATGCTATTCTACACATGATAATTTTATCACGTTATCTCTCAATAATCTGATTGATAGCAGCGTCAAAACAGACCGCCCCGCTACAACGGATAAGCTGCGAAGAGTAGCTAACCTATCCATCAGAGATTTGCGACGACGATGAGCGGTTAGTTTCACTTCAATTTTTTAAGGAACCCTTATAGAATCACTTAGTTGTCTGTCTGTCCGTCCGTCTGTCGTGTCTGTCAATAAAACCTATATTCGGATTTTTTCCTTTACTTGTGCTATAAGCCCTACCCACCTGCCAAATTTCATGATTCTAGGTCAACAGGAAGTACCCTATAGGTTTTCTTGACAGACACGACAGACGGACAGTCGGACAAACAGACAGACAACAAAGTGAGCCTATAAGGGTTCCGTTTTTACTTTTGAGTTACGGAACCCTAAAAATGATATCAATAATGACCACAAGACACGCACCAGACTGCCAGACATTCCAAGAAGTCGCAAACATTACAACCGAATTCGATTTCTTTACCCACCGACCTTGTACTGCAGTTTTGGCTCGTTGCTTTTCACTTGAAAACATAAAAATGTCCAAGAACTTCAAAGTGAGTTTTCTATGAAAACTAGATGCACATATAGAGTTTTGTGAAATGGTTGTGTGGTTCTGGGAAAGTTTTGATTCGTTACCTACTCATTTCTGACTCACAGTAGGGTGACTAGGTACAACTCATTAATCTAACTACATTTTACTCTTGAATTTTTATTTTTAACTTAACGCGATGTATATTGTATATGAGGTATATGTAAAAATTAAAATACTAATTATTTATTCATGAACACATTTTAATTATTTTTAATGATGTAACCACAAATTCACGGTTTTCGGATTTTTTCCTTTATTTGTGCTATAAGACCTTCCTTCCGGCCTTTCATGATTCTAGGTCAATGGGAAGTACCCTATAAGTTTTCTTGACAGACATGACAGACGGGCAGACGGACACACAGACAAAAATAATCTAGGTCTAAATAAACCTGATTAGTAAACACACCATTTGACCAGGCATGCCTTAATTTGCAAGCTTTGGCCTGTGCCAAGTGACACTTCCCAGTCAGGCCCAGATGGAAATTAAACATGAATGAAGCTGGGATTCGAATACTTAAAAATAACTTACAATTTAGATCATTTATTTAAATTTTATGCCATAGTTTTCTAAGATAAAATTTAGAAAGAAGTAACAAAACTAAAAGAAAGTAAACGAAAATCCGATACACAAAATAAGTTTTCAAGAATATCATTATGTACTTACTTAAATCTTCAAGAAAAACTAACTCTTACTTAAAATTTTTAATAAAGAGTTACTCGGGTAACTTTTAATGGAGTATCCAGGTTTATTGTAAGAGATGGCAACAGTACTCAGACGTTCTTAGCCTTGGGTGCCGCCGCGTCGATACGCTAAGTTTCAAGTACTTACTCCGTTATAACGATTTTGCACCTAATTACGTTCCTTTGCCAAAACTTTTTATACAACCACAGGCTGTTATATTTCGTTTCAAACTCTGTTACGGGATAGGGTGACCAGTTGCTGCATATGCATTTTCCAAATGTCTGACATCATTATCATCATGAGCATGGTCCATCGCCGGCCTACTACTGAGCACGGGTCTCCTCTCAGAATAAGAAGGGTGAGGCCATTGGTCCACCACGCTGGCCCAGTGCGGTTTGGCACTGTCTGACAACTAGATGTCTACTCAAAATATTTATGAAAATTAAAAATTTATAACACCCACAAGTGAAGGTTACAGTAACTAGAAAAGAGCTGATAACTTTCAAACGGCTGAACCAATTTTCTTGGATTATAGCTAAGAACACTCTCGTTCAAGCCACCTTTCAAACAAAAAAAAACTAAATTAAAATCGGTTCATTAGTTTAGGAGCTACGATGCCACAGACAGATACACAGATACACACGTCAAACTTATAACACCACTCTTTTTGGGTCGGGGGTTAAAAATGATTTTAGTGGAAACATTTGACCATCTATTAAGTATACCTAATTATTTTTTATAACAACCAGAAAGAATTAAGAACAAACGGACGTAGGTAGCTCTAAGTATGACCACAGAATGACTATCTTTGTAACATCCTTACGTACATTTTATTCTTATCTGAATCTGACTGTTAATAGCTATCCACTGTATTCTCATACTCCTATCTACGTAACTAGTTTCAAGGGAATAATGGACAGTTGATAACTAGAAGTTAACCAACTGAAATCGAATCCGATCCTTTGGACCCCAAATCGGTAATGACGGTCCCTATTAAAATGGTTTAGCCTGAACTTATTAGGGGGCGATTCGGTTACATCACAAGACACGGTCCGTAACCACAAAAATACTGACCATGATTTGCGAAATTTTCGTAGGGATATTTTCATTTTTAGGGTTTCCGTAAAGGAAAAACGGAACCCTTATAGGATCACTTTGTTGTCTGTCTGTCTGTCCGTCTGCCCTGTCTGAATCTGAAGATCTGGGTTCTCCCAGATCTTCAGATTTAGACAGGGCATTTCTGAATTGTTCACGTAAAGGAACTCCAAGGGTAGCTCTCTCCATCGCTCACTGAGTTGTTGTTGTTTTCTTAGCGTGTTAGTCATGTCTCTGATCCATAACCGACCATAAGTTTGAAGGCTTCAAGCACGGAGGAATTTTGAGCGAGAAAAGATTACGCAGCTTCCCAAAAGGTCGCGCTGCCTAGCCGCTTTGGATTCGGCGGCTAACCTCTTTCGAATGGTTACCCTACTTAAAGTATATCTATCAGATATGGCCATCGAAGCTATATTAAGCCGCAATACGGACGCGGAGATAGCAATGGCAGTTACCTACAACGTGAGTAATAACGGATGTCACGGCCGAATAGGCCGCGTCGAACCGCGCTCAAACAAGGTTAAACTTAATACTTCAATTGTATTTTAATAAATGATCGATTTAACCGCGATACTCGACTAGCGATGATCACAGAGATCACTACCCATATTATAAATGCGAAGGTATTGGTTGGTTGGTTTGTCCTTCAATCACGTAACAACGGAGCAACGGATTAATGTGTTTTTAGGGTTCCGTACCTCAAAACGAAAAACGGAACCCTTAGGTATAGGATCACTTTGTTGTCTATCTGTCCGCCTTTCGTGTCTGCCAAGAAAACCTGTATGGTACTTCCCGAGGATCATGGAATTTAGCAGTTAGGTAGGTCTTATAACACAAGTGAAGGAAAAATCCGAAAGCCGTGAATTATTGATTACATCAAAAAAAAAATGTGTTTATGAATAAATAATATAATTAGTATTTTCAATTTTCAAAGTAAGATAACTATACCAAGTGGGGTATCAGAAAGGACTTCCCTGTACACTCCAAAACAGATTTTTATTTATTTTTATGCATAAATTTTTTGTTTTATTTATTCCGAAAAATACCCGAGTACGGAACCCTCGGTGCGCGAGCCTGAATCGCACTTGGCCGGTTTTTTTGCATGGGTATACTTAAAGATCTGGAGAGTGATATAGGATTTGATTTTCCGGGATAAAAAGTCACCTATGTTCTGTCCCAGGTCTTTAACTATACCCATGCAAAAAATGACATCCACCCGTTGCTCCGTTGCGAAGTGATTGAAACCAACAAACAATCAGACTTTTGCATGATATGATGATGATATGGTTAGTGAACTAATAGTGATGAAATTCATCAAGTTGCCCATGTTTAACTATAATACAGTAAACCTACTGTGGGAAACTTCCTAACCCAAAAAGTAGCGTTCACGTAACATAATATTATTAGATAAGATAAGATAAGATAAGATAAGATCATTTATTTGCGAGAAAGTTGGTACAATAAGATGGAAATTTATGATTAGAGTCCTTAACTTTCTACTAAATTATTAGTGTGCAAATATTTAAGATAACAAAATTAATTTAAATTAATGTCAAACAGAATCAAGAGTCAAGTGCATTATTTCAAATTTCATTAATTATATATATAGTCAAGTGCATTATTTCAAATTTCATTAATTATAGATATTACAATAGAAAAAGACAAAACAAAGTGTCAAAATATTAAACTATGTTATTGATATCATCCTCAAAAAACTCATTTACCGAGTAATAGCACCTATTCAACAAGGTTTTGAAGAGTTTAGATTTAAAATGGCTTATATTGAGTTTTTTAAAACGTTCCGGTAGCTTATTGTACACTCGTATGGCCATGCAGTATACGTTTTTTTGATATAAATTAATTCTTTGTCTAGGCACTGCAAGTTTATTTTGAAATCTATTCGACCTTGATATTGTGTCAGCCATACTCGGAAAATAATTTCTGTGTTTATGTACGAAAACAGAGACTTCAAATATATAGAGGCACGGGAGAGGTAATACTTTGCAGCTTTTAAAAAGTGGCTTACAAGTTTGTAGGGGTTCTGCTCCATATATAGCTCTAATACATTTTTTCTGAACCCGAAAAGCTCTTATAACATCTACGGAATTGCCCCATAAGATAAGACCGTAACGTAGAAGAGAGGAAACATAGCCATGATATGCGCATAGAGCTGCTTCTTTGGATGTCACTGTCTTAAGTTTGTATAAAGCGTACACAAATCGATCTAATTTTTTACAAAGAGTGTCTACATGAAGTTTCCAATTTAGAAATTTATCCATTACCACACCAAGGAATACAGTTTGATCTACATGCTCAATATTTAAATTATTACACGTGACTTTAATATTTATGGGAGTACTGTTGTATGTTTGAAACTGTATATATTTCGTCTTATTAACATTTATTGATAAATTATTTTGGCTCATCCACTGAACGATATTATCCAGACTTTCATTAATTTCCTGTTCAAAACTTTCTTTATTTTTACATTGTATTATGAGAGTCGTATCATCAGCATATTGTACACATTTGCACTCCACAGAGTCAGGGAGGTCATTTGCGTACAAAAGGAATAATAGTGGTCCCAAGATACTACCTTGCGGTACTCCACATTTATTTATTTTATAATTAGATGAATATAATAGTTTTGTATTACCACAGATTTTGTTTATTTGAACACACTGATGTCTATCATTTAAGTAGCTTTGTAGCCATTGGTGTGCATTTCCCCGTATTCCATAATTTAGCAGTTTATTTAAAAGTATTTTGTGACTAACGAGATCAAACGCTTTAGACATATCGAGGAAAATGCATGCCACAGGGATCTTCCTGTTTAAACTCTCAGTTATTAGTTTTGTCAGGGTAAAACAAGCTAATGATGTAGAGCTGTTCTTTAAGAATCCAAATTGTTCGGGTTTTAGTATTTCATGTTTTGAGACAAATTGGTATATTCTTTTGTACATTACTTTTTCAAATACTTTAGCTATGATAGGTATAATAGTTATTGGCCTGTAATTATTAGGGTCTTTTGTCGACCCTTTTTTATGTATTGGCTTTATCACTGAGTATTTAAGTCGTGTTGGAAATTCTCCTTGTAAAAAAGACAAGTTTATTATGTGACTCAGAGGTCGCGACAAATGTTTAGAACAGAGTTTGATTACTTTTGTATTTATTTCGTCATAACCAGTAGAATTAGTGTTATTTAGCTGCATAATAATTTTACGTATTTCAGAGTCATCTGAGGGATAAAGGTAAATGCTGTTTTTTATATTATTATCTATATTTTTATAAGAGAGAGATGTGTTAGGTGTTTGGTTAGTTAAATTTATGAAATACTCATTAAATTTTTCTGCTATTTCTTTTGCGTCAATGTATTCAGTATTGTCAATTTCTATACTATTTATTTCACTAGTTTTATTTTGTTTTGTTGGTGCTGTATATTTTTTTATTATATTCCAAGCAGCTTTACATTTATTTTTTGAAGTTATAACATATCTAGAGTTAGTCAAATATTGTGCCTGGGCAATACATTTCTTAAATAATTTATTATAATTTTTGTATTTGACCTTGTTTGTTTTCTTATCACCAGAGTTCAGTCGATATGATAAATATAGAACTCTCTTACGAATGCAGCACTTCCTTATACCTCTAGTGACCCAGTCGTTAACCTGTTTATTTCCTGTAACTTTAACTTTAATTAATGGAAAACATAGTTTATAAAATAGAGTAAGCGTGTCATGAAAGGAATCAAACGAACTATTTGTCTCAGTACTATCAAGTATGTCATTAAAAGATATTGATGATATGCACTCACAGAATTTTTTAGTGTTCTCTTCACTAAAGTCACGCTTAAATTCAAACCAATAAGAGAGCTTATTTTTATTGTTAGCGCCAATCGGAGTGTCAAAAGTTATTGTTTGACAGGTTTCATGGTCAGATAGTCCCAAATAGTGTAGTTCGGCTTTTACATCCGATATATTACTAGCAATTACATCTATACAGGATTTTTTCCTTGTAGGTTTTAATATATGATGGTTCAAATTACCATTATCTAGGATCGATTGGAGTTCCTGCGTTGATGGATTTTTCGTGAGTAGATCTATATTCCAATCGCCGCAGAGTATTATGCGCTTTTTTTTCTTTTTAATTAATATATTGGTCAGACTACTGAGATTTTGGAGAAATTGGTTAACATTGGAGTTAGGTATTCGATATATGCAGACAATAATGGCATTAATGGATGGTATTTCGGTAGCGCAGTATTCAAAAAGGTATGGTATTGGTTTGACAGATAAGGCTATCGATTTATTTTCCAGATAATTTTTTAAGAGAATACAGCTTCCACCTCTTCGCTCAGAACTTCGAGAGTAAGATGCCACTAATTTGTAGTTTTTTATGTTCAAATTTGATTCAGAGCCATTTTTCATAAAAGTTTCAGTTAAGCAAATCACGTCAATGTCACCAATTTTTTGTGCAAGGTCCTCTAATGAGAGTTGAAATAATTCCTGTTTATTTAGAATACCTGCTATATTTTGGTGCAGTATAGTGATTGGAGCATTAGGCGAGTCAGTTTGAGTATTATTTAAGAAAAAACTGTTTTCTACTATTTTCAGAGTCAGAAATCTTAGTATTGTTATTTATGTCATTCAATTTGTTAAAGTAATATGTTATTGTTCTTTGAATAAGCGTCCTTTTAGAGTTTTTATTATCAGTAAGCTTTTTGCCAAAAAAGTTATGAAATATCAAGGGTGTTTTTGTGTTATTTTTGACAATGTAACGTTTATTATATTCCATATAATCAATCTCTACGTTTAATTGAAAGCATATCTTTCGTAAATTCTGAATTCTAGTTATAGGAGTATTAATATTAAATTTATTTCTCATAGTATTTACAAACTTACAGTTATCGTAATTTTGACTTATCAAATTGATGCTATTATTCAGTAATTTCACGTTTAAATGAGGATTATCAAAAACATTGAGTACAAAGACTTGATATCGCTTAAGCTGGCCTAAAGCAAAACTTAATTCAGATAGCATAGAATACGGATTTTTCTCATTCGATCCAACTCCTAAAATAACAATATCATCCTTATTTAGACATTTGAGTAGGCCATCGCAGCTACTAAGTACTTGTGCCGTAGTCGCTTGTGGTTTTACAAACGAAGAGACTGCGTATAATTATAGCCCGATGACCTTGTCGCGCCCCAAGTTAATGAACCTGCGTCTTCCGACTCACCGTCAGAGGACAACGCCTTCTAAACCAAACAGATGCCACCGGATTTTAGAGGCATGTATTATTACCACAGCTAAGCGATCATACAGTTCAGAAGAGAATTTACTTATTTGAATCATTTTCGCTACAGAAAATCAGGGAGACTTTTTGAGGAATCGAGTAGCTCGATTACTTACGTTTTAGGTTTACGTTCCTCAAAAGGAAAGAAAGAAGACTATAGGATCACTTTGTTGTCTATCTGTGTGTCGTGTCTGTCAAGGAACCTGTAGGGTACTTTCCGTTGACCTAGAATCATAAAATTTTGCAGGTAGGTATACTACAAATAAAGAGAAAAATCCGAAAAACGTGAATTTCTGCTTAAATCACAATTTTTTTTAATTGTTAATTTTGTACGATGGCACGGAAGCCTTCATATGGTTTTCTTTGATGCACAAACTCGCACTCAGAGCTCGTGAAAGATGTAACTGTTCAAAATTAACGTAGACTGCTTGTTTGCAAACACAGCCTCACTTATCCAGAAGTAACCGAAACCGCTTTTATTAGCGAAAATATTTAACTAATATGGCTCTAGTACACATTGGCCAACATGCGTTAGGTAAGTGCTGTCCAATGTGTAAATGCAGTTCATGATCAACATATTGTGATTAAAAGTCGAAAAGCTGACCAGCGATGGTAAGTAAGGATAGACTAAGTAAGTATTTGAGTAATGTGTAATGTTTCTAAATTCTCTACCGACAAACGCAAGTGATTTTCTTTTCTGAACTGTATGATGGCTAAACAGAATGTATCTTGTACTACTTAATTGATCATTAGTTAAGTATGGCGACATCTTGTGATTATAATCCGAATCGTGGAAATATTTTACGGGAATAGTAATTTCTTCATAAATAACCGACATCAAGAATGGGAGGAAGTATTTATTACTTCAAGTTAGCGCCATACCTACTGCTCTCACTTGACGATTAGTGATGATTTGATGATGGTAAGTAGGTATAAGGGCCAACGCAAACAGACAGAGTGGAGTTGAATCAAGCTTTTTTGATGACTATCTAAACTCGGCTTTATAATAAGGATTATCTGCTTTGAAAATATACAATTGTTGTAGGTAAACTGAAAACAAATCACGAAGGAAACGCATCTGGGCCTGGCGCGCCGCGATCGTTATGCTAAATTTAATAAAGCTAGTTTGAATTAGGTATTATCAAGAAAGAGTCGCGCAAGTGTCTGCCGGTGAGCATTGCGCCTTCGATACGAACCATGCACAGAAGACAGACAGACACACATTCGCATTTATAATATTAGTATGAATTATCTAGAAATTGTTTTTATTAACGTACTTTAGCTCACCTTTGAATAATATTTATAAGTACCTACCTAATTACCTACTTAATTATTTATTATTAAGCGATATTAAGTTGTCTACTAGCCATAATAACTTCGTATATATTCACAACATTACAATGGAATTTATTTTAATACAATAAGCAAAATGTTAATTTCAAAGCCGAGAGTTCTAGTTGAATAATAAATTATTCGCCGGCTAATAAAATATGCCTGTTTATGTCCACGATGGCCCGCTCGGCTCGATATATCGGCGTATTTATCTAATTTAGTGCCACATTGTCTAGTGCGCCTGCGCAAGCCGCGTGGGCCGCCCTGCTCGATGCCGGAAGTGTGCGAGCGGCATTATGGCGCACGCGAATAACGAACTTGACCCGCGCGTGTGACGCCAGCTTTATAATTACCAGCCTGGGATATTTAATATTCGCTTAAAATGAAGTATAACTAGCTACAACTTATAAGAAACTTGAAAAACCTTTTGGATGGAACTGTTCATGAGATACAGTCTGTTGACACACAGACAGACAGTTGAACGGACGGACAGCGGACCCTTGTAAAAGAGTCCCGTTGACACTCCTCGGTACGGAACCCTCAAAATCTTAAAATGTTTATTCAAATCCTTAGGTAAATTGAAAAAATGTATATTTTGTATGGGCAATACCAACATATTATATCGATTTAATAGAGTCCTTTTTGCAAGCGTCGCGTCGATTATAAACTGTATCATTAGGCTCACTCGCACCGCAGACGTTCGCATGTACCTGTCTGCGTCCTGTGTGTAGACGGTAGGTATGCGAGTGCTACTAGTTTATTGCTCCGGGCATTGTCCTCTAATGGAGGTCTGTCTGCGCACAGAAATGAGCCACTTGTTCAACGGCTGCCGTCTTACTTGTTTTTTAGAATAAGTAAAAAATACATAATATGTTTCCGATTCTTATTAAGTACTTAGGTACATATCCATCACTACCCACCCATATAAATGCGAAAGTGTGTTTGTTGGTTTATTGGCTTGTCCTTCAATCACGTCGCAACAGAGCTACGGATCAACGTGATTTTTTGCATGGGTATAGTCAAAGACCTGGAGAGTGACATAGGCTACTTTTAAAGGCGAGAGTCTGTCTGTCTGTCTGTCTGCTAGTTTTTCACAGGTTTCTAGTGCTGTTACAATCAACCTCAACAAAAATCTCAACATCATGCAGAAACGCTATACGCTTACCCAGTCTGATAAAAATTTGATACGAAGAACAAGGTTACAGCAAACGTTGAGCAAAATACTGACATTGCAGTAACATTGACCGAGGTTATGAATCAGTATTATTTTGGTACAGTTCCGTCTGTCAGGCGTTTTGCAGCTTCATTGTATACTTCCGAGGCGCGTTTACAGTAATTTTGTAGAGCATTACTGCAGTTTCAGAATTACTTACGTCAGCTAAAACCTAGGGTGACAAAGGTTTCTTACATATCCCGGAAAATCGAAGGAGTTCGACGATATTTTAAAATCATAAATCCACGCTGACGAAGTCGCGGGTATCAGCGTCCCACATTAGGCCACATCATCACTTTCCATCAGGTGTGATTGTGGTCAAGCGTGTGCCTATAATTAATTTTAAATGAAATAGAAAATTGCTACTTAGTTTACATGAAGAAACGACTACTCGTACTTTTTACTTGTAATTAAAAAAATCACAGTAGGTTCCTATTAAAAAGTCAAGTCAAGAAAACGATCATTTCTGATTAAAGTCGACCGATCGCGGAGGCCTAATGGAAAGCGAACAAAAGTTAATACTGGATTAATGGCGATTCTATCGAGATAATAAAGCAATTAAGAGCATTCATTGAGGGCCATTGGCTATTGCCTCTTAATAGTTTATGCGGCGTTTAGGTGTTTACATCCGAAACACCCGCGCATAAATAACCGATGAGAAATAATTAAACCTATTGCTTCGGGCGTGTAGGCGCCTCGTCTGTTTTTAGCCTTAGCTTAAGTTCACATTAGCAACTCATTCTGACGACTGATTCTCAAAACATTTTGTCGAGTCGCTTAGCTTGACGAACTACGGGTTTGCCTAGTTTGCCTCCACCGCTTTGAATGGAATCCACATCTATATTTTTATTTGTCTTTATTGCTTGTCGCATCATGATGCCATAGCAGAAAGTAAGAAGGCCATCGCTGATAATCTTCCACTATTTTTGCTTAATATAATTCCAGCAACAGCATCGCCAATAAGAACAAATTGTTTAATACAGGAGCTATTTGTATCGATTGATCAAAAAATTTTGAACATAAATGAGTCACCAATGGTAACAATGAATGGTAGATTGCCTTTCTTCCGCATTTATTTAGCAAATGGACCGATAGATTCAGCAAAAGTTGATGGACCCAGGAGCTCATACCTGTCACAACTACGCATCAATTGTAATTTAATAATGGTCGTATAACAACACTGCCATCCTATTTCAAAAAAGCGTTTAACTGCAAAAAGACGTTTTGAGTCACATGAAATGTGTAACTCAATGTGTGTTTTGTATGGTAGGATTCTTTTTGGAAACATTTTATAGAAATTACCACGTTTCTTGTTGCAACAAATTACTTCTTGCCGATAACTTCTTTATAGAACTAGGACGGCAAAATATACACATTTATTTTTTTCTTTCAAAATGGTGTGGAAAAGCCTTTTGTCGAGCGTTATGTCGCAAGTGTGACCTTACGCTTACAGCTAAGCCAGCGCGTGCGGTAGCAAACAACTTTTTGCTACTCGTTTTGATAGGGTGGATGACTGGTAGCTAAAATCTTTGCTTTTCGCGTTTTATTTCAAAATAAAGTATATTTAGAAAACGATGATTTGCGAAAACATCACAACAAAAAATCAAGAAGGCAGGATTTTAATTACTGATGGGTTTGATAAACTCTGAATTAACAATGTTTCTATACCTGTATTTAACCCCCGACCCAAAAAGAGAGGTGTTATAAGTTTGACGTGTATATCTGTGTATCTGTCTGAGGCATTGTAGCTCCGAAACTAATGAACCGATTTTGTTGAAACCGATTTTTTTGTTTGAAAGGTGGCTTGATTGAGAGTTTTCTTAGCTATAATCCAAGAAAATCGGTTCAGCCGTTTGAAAGTCATCAGCTCTTTTCTAGTTACTGTAACCTTCACTTGTCGGGTGTGTTATAAATTTTTAATTTACACTTGTCAGCAACGAGATATATAAAAGAGGTATAAACAATAAACATAGGAGGCGATGACTTATTCGTCGCTCTACTATTTAAGTAATGTGTCTGCTTGAAACCTGTTACAAATGAAATAAGACAAACAATGTTGCTTTTATTGGTGGTCGTGATGCTATTACGTGAAAACCGGTCTCTAATGCAAATATATAATGTAATTAATGGATATAGTTGGATAAAACCAATAACAATAAATCGCCTGTTGTACAAGTTATGAATGGCATCTATCTATCTATCTATCTATATATAATCTTTAATAAATTAACATTAAACACTTGCTGATGCCCGCTTCGCGTGGATATAAGTTTTTGAAAATCCCGTGGGAACTCATTGATTTTCGGGGATAGATAGATTATTTCCTGGATCAAAAAATATTTTTAACCCCCGACCCAAAAAGAGGGGTGTTATAAGTTTGACGTGTGTATCTGTGTATCTGTGTATCTGTGTGTCTGTGTATCTGTGTATCTGTGTATCTGTGTATCTGTGTATCTGTCTGTGGCCTCGTAGCGCCTAAACGAATGAACCGATTTTAATTTAGTTTTTTTTGTTTGAAAGGTGGCTTGATCGAGAGTGTTCTTAGCTATAATCCAAAAAAATTGGTTCAGCCGTTTGGAAGTGATCAGCTCTTTTCTGGTTTCCTTATTACTTTTATCCCAGGACCACCAGAGGTTACGTATTTTCTGACACAGGAAATAATATGTACGATTGAGTAGTGTTAGTAAGTACTAAGAAAGCATGCCTAGCCTACGTGCTAGCTTGCTTAGACGGCCAATTTTCAGGTATCTGATAATCAAGGTACATAAAAACATTACTTACCTCACGTAAATTCGCCAAACTGATTTTTACGTATATTTTAGGCAATATCCTTAAAAATATGTCGCCAATACTCCCAGACACTTCCCGCGTCGGCCGTATTGCTTTGCAGACGCTTTAAAGCTCCCAAAATAAGTAATTACTTAACTGCACGTAAATTCTGATGCTCCATTTTTATATATGTCCACCAGACAACTATTTTAAAACCTTTTTACAAGAAGACAGACCGATCCAGAGGGCCAATCATCCCCTAAATTCAATTTTAATGCCTCTGTGGGTTTGAGCGCGAGGGCGTCATTATCTACGCGCATGAGACTGAGTAAGACATGTATTAGGATATATTGACTTCTCTCTCACTCTCTTATAGTTTACTTATGTCAATTAATTATTAATATTAAAAAAAATCTGCTAAAAATTAAAAAAATTGGAGAATTTACGTGAGGTAAGTAATGTTTTTATGTACCTTGATTACCTGATACCTGAAAATTGGCCATCTAAGCAAGCTAGCAGGTCTGTAGGCATGCGTTCTTAGTACATAGTAACACTACTCAATCGTCCACATTTCGTTCGTCAGAAAATACGTGACGGCTGGTGGCCATGGGATCTTTCACTATTGTAACAGAGGTTCATAATATTATGTCAATTGGCAAATGTCAAGTTGTCAAGATGGACGTTGCCTAGATACATAATTATTTATTTGAAAATAATGTTTTGGAAAACTCCGATACTTTGGATCGTAGGCGCGGAGTTTCTAATTTATAAAATATTATAATCACAGTTAAACGAGAAAACATCAATTCAATTATAATATCCAACAGTCAACCAAAGGCCACGAACAATCAACCCAAACCCAAACCATAGTCAAACTATTTTTAGGGTTCAGTAGGTATCTGTAGAAAAAAAAAGATGTTGTAGGTAGCCTCGACTGTTGTAGTCGCGTAGGTGTGCATGGCACCATTAAATATCGTAGGAGGCGATGACCCTCCGCGCGGCTGAGGTTCCCGCATCGTAGTCGCTTTGTCGCGCAGGTTTGGATGATGCATTAGGCGCACCTTCTTTTTATTTTATCTGCTTGAACTCAGCTTATTTACTTTGACAAAATACGTTTAAAATTCATCATCATCAGGATCAACCCATCGCCGGCTCACTACTGAGCACAAGTCTCCTCTCAGAATGAAAAGCTACCACACTGGCCAAGCACGTATTGGCACACCTCACGCACCTTTGAGGGAGCATTATGGCCAACTCTTAAGCATGCAGGTTTCCTGACGGTGTTTTCCTTCACCACTTCGTTGTCTGTCTGTGTGTCATCTTTCAAGAGAATCAAAACTTATAAATTGGGTACTTCCCGTTTACGTAGAATCATGAAAGGCAGGTAGCAATATCTTATAGCCCAAGCACTCTACTCCTGTGGCCCAAGTAAAGAGAAAAATCCGACAACTGAATTGTCATTACATAAAAAAAAAACTTGTACGGAACTCTTCATGTGTGAGGCAGACTCGCACTTGACCGGTTTTTGAAAGTTATGTCAAATAAAAATTTGACATGCAATAACAAACAAAATGAAATACACGCCACTTTATTCCTTATTTCATCGGGTGAAAGTCGATTTCAATTTAATCGTAGGTATATCTTGAAAAGCGAACTATTATACGACTACGTAAAATAGGTACATTTTTAAAGCAACGATGTGTTAGAAACAGATATTTCGTTTTGGTCATGTTAAACTATGTGAGTCATTCAGATAATTCTTGATTTAGTGATGTTCGGTCAAAAATATTTCATGGAACGTATAATTAACATAACATTGATGTTACTTTTGAAGAGATATTAGCTGCCTTATTGGATTTATATTATTATAGAAATTGGGTTTTAGAATGGCACAAATAAACGGTAATTTATGAATAAAGTTTAAAAAGCGTGAAATAAAAATTAAATTAAAAATTTAAAAAACCCCCGACACATAAACCTCTAAAAAGAAAAAAAATAATAGGTAAATATGTATGGGCCCTTTAAGAATAGTATAAATAGTAAAGTTTTATCCAAGCACTCGTTGCGTCGGGGGACCGCTAAAGACTATTCTTTCTACAACAGATGACTTTCATAGTTTATGATAGGTAGCGGTCCCCTGGCGCAACGAGCGCTTGGATAAAACTTTACTATTTATACTATTCTTAAAGGGCCCATACATATTTACCTATTATTTTTTTTCTTTTTAGAGGTTTATGTGTCGGGGGTTTTTTAAATTTTTAATTTAATTTTTTAATCCAGGGAATAATATCTATCTTAAAGTTCACCCAAATCCGCCCAGTAGTTTTTGCGTGAAAGAGTAACAAACATACGCACACACACATACATACCAACTTTTGCTTTTATAATATTACTGTGAAGTGTGATAGAGCGATTATACAAAACATTTGATAATAGATAGGTATGCAATGTATATTATCTTTTGATAAAGGTAATCTAGTTAAGAGGGCTCTCTCCGTCACTCGTTTCATACAATCGTAGTTCCAATTTCATTTGAATATTAAGCAACCAAAGTCCATGAAATCCAGACATATTCTAGAAACTAATATCTATGTCTGTGGTTTTCCAGATTTCTGTTAAAATATTCGGTTTCAAAGTTACGCGGTCTTAAAAAATTTCATACAAATCTTTGAGCCCCTGTAATTTTAAAACTACATATTTTTAGAAAAATCTAAAACACCACAGACACAGATAATAGTTTCTAGAATATGTCTGAAAAATTTCATGGACTTTGGTTGCTTAATATTCAAATGAAATTGGAACTTCGATTGTATGAAACGAGTGACGGAGAGAGCCCTGTTAATGACCAAAATATGCGCTCTCTTATCAACGCAGTCAAGTCTTTGAATTACAAAAAAAAAGGCAGGTATATAGATGACATTGAATCACAAAATGAACATAACATGCATTATATCATATCCATACTTTAATATTATAACTGGGAAAGTGTATGTCTGTCTGCTACATTTTCACGGACCATCTTGAGGCCGATTTTGTCAGTACAGAGTTAGCTTACATGCTAGTGAAGGGTATAGGCTATTTATTATTGGTCCCGGGAAATCCCCATGGGATTTTTCAAGCATCTACATCCAAGCGGACGAATTCGTAGCATCATCCAGTACCTACTTTCTATATTTTAGTAAAGGCTTGAAAAAGGCTTGTTTGTTCAGGCCAGTTTAGGTCTTTAACATTGAAATTATAATCAAGGTAGGGCTTCTTTAGGGAACCATTCAGACGATATGCAACCTTGATGCGATCCATTAAGGTTGAATATGACACATGTGATCTGAATGACCCCCCAAAAGAGCCCCTATCTTGACTATGAATTCCAGTGTAAGACAGTCGTTCTCACGTAAAATAACTAAGCATTTGACATGATTCGGTTGTTTCCCAAGTGTTACGGAAATAAAAGTAAAAGGAGTCCGAATTTCTTCTCATACGCACCACAGAGGTCGACGCTTGTCGCTTACGTGTGGTTACCTTTCCCACACAACTGGTTTCGTAATGTGTAACGATATGTAATTTCTTTGTTTATGGTCTAATTAACGTGCCTAACTGTTAAGCCTGAAACAAGCAAGACGCGAGGCGGTTTTTGTACGACAGGGAGTCACATACGGAATGTGCGAGGAAGAACTAGGCAAGAGAGGTTCCGGCGCACGTTTGTGAGAGTTCCTACAGCAGCATATTATGCGCTGAGGATGGATCTCTCTTCAAAAAAATCATCCTATCTTAAGAAGATCCGAGAAGATTGCCAAGAACCCCCGACCCAAAAAGAGGGGTGTTATTAGTTTGACGTGTGTATCTGTGTATTTGTCTGTGGCATCGTAGCTCCTAAACTAATAAACCGATTTTAATTTAGTTTCTTTTTGTTTGAAAGGTAGCTTGATCGAGAGTGTTCCTAGCTATAATTCAAGAAAATAGGTTCTGCCGTTTGAAAGTTATCAGCTCTTTTCTAGTTACTGTAACCTCCACTTGTCGGGGGTGTTATAAATTTTTAATTTACACTTGTTACTTAATTCATACAAGTTAGCCCTTGACTGCAATTTTACCTTTTGGTAAGTGATGCAGTCTAAGATGAAAGCGGGCTAACCTGGAAGTGGTATGGTAGCTTTCATTACACCAATACTCCTTTGGTTTCTACACAGCATCGTAACGCTAAATCGCTTTTCGGTACGGCTTTGCCGGTAGGGTGGTAACCAGCCACGGCCGAAGCCTGCCACCAGACCAGACTAGAAAAGAAATTATAACATTCCAAAACCCTGCCGGCAATCGAACCTGGGACTTTCCACTAATAGGAACACAGTGCTTACCACTGCGCCAGGCCGTCGATGCCCATAAATCGAATCAAGTAAACTAATGGTTTACTACACGTACCTAGCCTACCTAACCTAGTACCAATAAAAACCGATTGTAAGTTGATTTGGACGTTTATTGTAACTACAGACAGCATCTGCGTCCTATCGTTATCGTACTATTGCCGATATAATCTGTGTAATGTCTGTTTACTGTACAAGCTCTAAGTATAGCTTTGGAGTAATGTGCTTGTATTTGATAATTTTACCAAACTTCTTGGGAGTACAAATAAACCACCAACCAGTGGTAGATGCTTTTGACGATTCGAAAGAACTTGTAAAAGTCTAATTGAATAAAATCATTTTGAATTTGAATTTGAATTTAAAAGCCAAATAGTAAGTAGGTACGTACCTTTAAACGTAGATTTTTTAAGTAATCATGAAATATCTAGGCAGCTAACACGGAAGTGGCGATTATTATTATCACATGGCGACATTCAAATTATCATAATTCAACTAAAATTACCAGTTTATTAGCTGATGCCCGCGGTTTCACCCACGTGAATTTAGGTTTTCAAAATCCAGTGAATCTCATTGATTTTCCAGGACAAAAAATAGCCATGTCATAATATGTAGGACTGTAGGTGCTTCTCCGAAATGCAAACTATCTCTGTACGAAATTTCGACAAAATCGGTTAAACAGATGAGCTGTAATAGCTAACAGACATGTAGACATATACTTTCACATTTATACTATTATGTACTAGCTGACGCCTGCGACTTCGTTCGCGTGGATTTAGGTTCATTAAAATTCTGTGGATTCCGGAATAAAAAGTAGGCCAGGCTATACCCATACCCAACAACTATACCCATGCAAAAAATCACGCTGATCCGTTGTGACATGATTGAAGGACAAACCAACAAGCCAAAAAAGAAACACTTTCGCATTTATAATAATATGGGTCGTGATAAATTAGTATTTATTGGGAATCGAACTTCTTGATATGTAGAGCAACAGTGTTATACTACAAAATGTCCCAATATCTAAAACTAAACGAAATGTACAAGCCAAACTTGTTTTTAAAGTTAGGAAAAGTTGAAGCGCCTTGGTGCTTAGTGGGTAGGTATTTCCTTTGCAACGAATACTACTTTCTCAAATCAAAGTATTTGAACTCAGACTTGCCTAGCGTATTTTTCGAGGATTTCTCTTACTCTCTCTAATGTCGGTATATAAGTAGTAAGTATGTTTATAGTATGCAGTTGAGACGACGAAAAAAATACCTATTAAAAAAATGAAAATTATATCTGTACTATTGACCGCCCGCAGCTTCGCTCCCGTGGGAATTTCGAAAAGTCTGGGCATTACAAAGAGAACCTTTTGTGCAAAATTTCAGCTTTCTAGGTCCAAGGACTTGGGCTGGGTGTTGATGAGTCAGTCTGAGTTACTCACCTTTTAGGATATCCTTATACTTTGTTCTTATTTAAGAAAATAGACACCTAAATAGCGCTTTGCCATAAATCATGAATTTATACCGTATAAAATAGTATAACTACTAACCCTGGATTCCCATAAAACACCACAAGAGCCAAAGGACAAAACTCTCCCCTTTTATGCATACTCGTAAAACAGTACACGTCCTAATGTTTCAGCATCTTATTTTGACCTAAATAACGGCGAAACGGAACGTACACGTGTAGGGGGACCGCCTCCCCTGGGCAGGGATGCTGTTAGGTTAGCCGCGCATTAGACAGTTTGGCTGCGCAGCTCAATATATATATAGCGCCTTTTACACAAAGTACAAATAAACTTCAAACTTTGAATACTAATATCGGATTCAACCACAGAATTCAAAATAAGACATAGAAATGGTAAAACAGCCTAACAGAATAAGTATAGTTTTTTTTTAATCTTTAACAGGCTTTTACAGAGTATAAATTTATAGACCTAAATAACGGCGAAATGGAACGTACTCTAGCAGCGGGACCACCCCGCGGGTAGAGATGATGTTAAGTTAGCCGCGCATTACAGTTTGGCTGAACAGCTCAATATATTATAGCGCCTTTTACACAAAGTACAGATAAACTTCAAACTTTGAATACTAATATCGGATGCAACCACAGAATTCAAAATAAGACATAGAAATGGTAAAACAGCCTAACAGAATAAGTATAGTTTTTTTTTAAATCTTTAACAGGCTTTTACAGAGTATAAATTTATAGACCTAAATAACGGCGAAATGGAACGTACTCTAGCAGCGGGACCACCCCGCGGGTAGAGATGATGTTAAGTTAGCCGCGCATTACAGTTTGGCTGAACAGCTCAATATATTATAGCGCCTTTTACACAAAGTACAGATAAACTTCAAACTTTGAATACTAATATCGGATGCAACCACAGAATTCAAAATAAGACATAGAAATGGTAAAACAGCCTAACAGAATAAGTATAGTTTTTTTTTTAATCTTTTATTAACAGGCTTTTACAGAGTATTTTATAGACCTAAATAACGGCGAAATGGAACGTACTCTAATAGCGGGACCACCCCGCAGGTAGAGATGATGTTAAGTTAGCCGCGCATTAGACAATTTGGCTGCGCAGCTCAATATATAGCGCGAACACAAAGTACAAATGAACTTAAAACTTTGAATAGTAATATCGGCACAGAATTCAAAATAAGACATAGAAATGGTAAAAGAGCCTAATAGAATAAGTATAGAACTGTTAAAGAAACGAGATAATCACCGCGAGCGACGATTGAAAGTGAGTACTTCACTTATAGTAAGTGACTTATGTATGTGCGTTACAGTTTAAGTCATGTGCAATGCATGGACGACAAAAGAATCCCGATAAAATTGTTAGACAGGAAACCAGAGGGTCGTTGAGGCCGAAGAAGACCTAGAGCTCGGTGGAGTGGACAAGAATCTGAGGGTTTGGGAGTTCAGAGCTGGAAAGAAGTTATATCTAATAGAGCAGATTGCTTGACTAAGCCAATGCCCATCCAGAGCTGTAGAGCTTTGATGATGATGATGTTATACTTATAAGCCACATCATCATGATCAACTCATCATCGGCCCACTACTGAGCACGGGTCTCCTCTCAGAATGAGAAGGGTTTGGTCATAGTCCACCATGCTAGCCAAGTGCGGATCGGCTAACGTGCTAAGTATAACATGACATATCACTGTCATATAGGCGTACCTACTATAAGTGAGTCACTCGAAATCGCCAACACGCTCGCCTCGAATTAATATAACATTTCTATCAACTTATTTAGATTTCTGCGAGCGTAAGCTGGTTTCCGTACAGAAGTTCAGTCAAACTTAAATACGCGTTTTTTTGTAAAAACGGACGTAACTAGTTATTTGCACAGCGTAACAGTTTAATTTACTCTGCTTAGGATTCTAGTGTCGAGTGTGCGGCTAGATTTAAACTCGCTATGGGTCTAGTTAGGTAACCAGATATCACCTCGGCATCATAAAGTGTGCAATGGCTAAATAATAGCGTTTCGTGCGTATATTAAACGAACACACTGACATTAGTTGAAGACTACAGACCAACCTGACTATCGAGTCCAACTTTGTTCCAACACCAATTGGACGTATTTGCTGAAAAAACAATCCGACATACACGACAAAATTGAGATACTTATTATAGTTACTTATTATAGTTAGTTTAGAAGAGAATAGATGATATTATGCGCACTGAGCGTTTCTGATCAGTAATTATAGAGATGGGTGGTTGATTGGAACTCTCTGATAGCAGGACCATTGAATTTAAACTCGTTTGCTTTGTTTTCATAAGTGCTTTTCAATGTCTACGCTTCGTTAATAGAGAAAATCTATAGCTACATGCCTTACAAGTTTCTAAGATCTAAGTCGGTGACCGATAGATAAAAGATGAGGCCTAGAGTATAATTTGCGACCAAACATCAGAAGCACGAAGAGTGTCGACTATAATAATTATTCTGACAGTTTGGGATGTAAGTTGGAGTCAGAAGTCAGCTCCCTCTGTATATTAAGTAACAGGTGATGACAACATGCAATGGAAGCAAATTAAAAAGGTATTAGCTTTTTATTATGATAGATGCATGGGTGGTGGATAGTGCAAATGGTCGTCGTATACCCACCATCGCGGACGAGATATACCTGCTCGCGACCTTTCACTTTCTAGCAGAAATATGCGAATGCGCGTGTTTTGCCATAATGCAGCTGAGTTATACACTATACATATACTACATTTAAGTATTATTTACTTTTTTACTCATTTTTAGGGTCTCGTACCTCAAAAGGAAAAACGGAACCCCTATAGGATCACTTTGTTGTCTGTCTGTCTGTCTGTCTGTCCGTCCGTCGGTCGCGTCTGTCAAGAAAATTTATAGTTGACCTAGAATCGTGAAATTTGGCATCAATAAATCTGAAAACCGTAAATTTATGGTTACACATCACAGAAAAAGAAGAAGAAGAATAACTATACCAAGTGGGGTATCATACGAAAGGGCTTTACTTGTATATTATAAAACGGATTTATTTATTTTTAAGCATAATATTTAGAAGCTGGTTAACTTGGCTACGTATCTACCTCTTAGGGTAGGGTCTTTCTACCTATCAGTTCAAGCGAGTTAGCTATTGACAACAAAAAAATTATTACCAGTTCTCTAGGTAACCCTATTAGACAAAAGAGATAAAACATCTATTTCGAGCATGGTTTTCATCGAAAGCGGTGACAAAACGCATCGCGGCCTCACAACTCAGTATTCACGACATCCTGAAACGATTTATTTTCGACCCGGGGCAATAAATCAATGGCCACAATGAAAATAATTTATTTTCAACACACGAAAGATTTATGGGGATGCTACAAAACTAACGCTCATGGCACATAACCGCAGATTCGAAGAAAATTGAAAAGCCTTTTCTTCAATTTTTCAAAGTAAGTACCTAAATAAAAGAATTTAGTCATTTTTCCAAAATATTTACATCAGATAGGTTAACTTAAAGACTATCGGTTCGGTGAAATCGGTTCTAAGTAGAGATTATTAGCAGAGAAATAGAAAAAGCTTACAGCCCAAAGAAGCAGATTGATATTATTGAGACACATTTTGTATACAAACTCTAAAAATATGTAAAATGGTAAAATAATTTTAGGACAATTTTGGCACTAAGCAAGATGTTTAAACAATAGTTAATTTAAAGTTTATAACTGCAAGTTAAGCCTTTTAAACTTTCATAGGACAATATACATTTTTATTTATTTATTTAATTTATAATTATTTATTAAACTTATAGAATAGAAGGACATTTTCGTTACATTCAGCGCCACAAAAACTAAGTAGACTAGTTTTTTTTCAGACTAGTCTTCTATCTCAGACTAGGTGAAGTCATAGGCTAAGCATAAACTCGTCTTCGATTGAAATAAAATCGATGATCACGATCGACCCCAGCGTTACAGGCCATCAGATTCGTTCAGTGAGACAAATCCACTTTCTCCGCATCGCCGGCCGAAGTAGAAAACATAACGTAACGAGAGGTTCACAAGAGCAAGGACACCAGTGCGACTTTTTCGTCCCATGACGCATAACGCGGAGAGCATTGAATGAAGAGCCTCAATAGCTCAACATTGGCTCAACCGGTAAAGGATTGGACTGAAAACCGAAAGGTCGACGGTTCAAACCCCGCCCGTTGCACTATTGTCGTACCTACTCCTAGCACAAGCCTGACGCATAGTTGGAGAGGAAAGGGGAATATTAGTCATTTAACATGGCTAATATTCTTTTAAAAAAAAAACAAAATGAACAGAGTCATCCAGTGCTCTCAGCGTACATTCAGACCCCTTTATTGTGTCACTAGAGGATGCCCGCGACTTCGTCCGCGTGGATTTAGGTTTTTAAAGATACCGTGGGAACTGTTAGATTTTCCGGGATAAAAAGTTGCCTATTTCAATTACAGAGACGCAAGCTACCTCGGTACCAAACATACGAATGGCTTAAGCGGATGGGTTTTTGGGAATCCCGTGGGAACTCTTTGATTTTCCGGGATAAAAAGTAGCCTATATCCGTCCCCGGGATATAAGCCAACCGTATGTCAAACGTCAGAATCGGTTAAACTGTTGGGTCGTGAAAAGGTAGCAGACAGACAGACAGACACACTTTCGCATTTGCTTGATAACTTGAGATAAAAAGCCATTTGGATGAGCACTTTTCTTTCTATCGTCAATTAAAGTGATAACTACTAATCATTAATCATTGTCAAAATTTTAATCATTGTCAAGTACACTTTTTGATAATGATTAAAATTTATCAACGTAGGTATGGTATAGCATATAGATAGAGATTTTTTCATGTAAGTCCTCTCTATAACGTACGCGTCCACTGGGTTGCTCAAGCTGAAATAGCAAGCAATGGGCAGGGCGCATACTATTTCGAAAAGCTGGTGGACGTTGGGGAACCAAAGTGGCGATTTTGCACCGGAAAGCGGAAGGAAGACATCAAATGAGTCACAGGAAGCCGCTAGATTCAGGTGGCGCAAGACCGTGGCATGTGGTCCCTACAAGAGTAAGAGTAGTGTAAGATGTTCAATAATGGGCCATCTCTCGGTTGGCAACGACGACGATGGTCATTATTTTGCCACAAGCAACATTTTGTCGCGCGACTGTCGCTGGTGTGACGTAGGCTAAAGCAAGGCAAGTAAGGCGAAAAGAAAACATCTCTTATAACGTCTCAGACCTCGGTGTGACCCAGTTTGGCCCTGCCTGCGACACGACACCGTTTCTATTACGCGAATCTAATGCTAATGGGATGCGAACTCGATTTTTAGCATTACATTAATTAAATTTATTGAGTAATAACTTTATGATCTAAGTATCTCCTCTCTCATACTCTATTTCTTGACAGACACGACAGACAGACAGAAGACAACGAACTTATCCTAAAAGGGTTCTGTGTTAGTAAATACAATTTATTCAGTTCAAAAATAAATACACAGGTCTTACACAATAAAATTATAAGTATCGTTTTCAAAGTTTCCTTATAAAACTGGACAGCTCCTGTAGTTAATAATTTTGGATCAGTTTTAAGATTTACGTGCAACGTAAGTATCGGAAATTTTTCGTCAATTTCTATCAAATAGGATATTTTTCATCAAAAGAAATCAGTTACCTACCTAATCTTTGACTGAAAGGTGTTTTGAACGGATCTTATATGAGCCTTAAAAGAGGATAATGTTTGTAATATTTTAGTCGACTCAGTCAACAGTTGGGTGATACGTACGCCGGCACAGATGTTCACCGATATCTACACCGCACTTGTCAAAACAAATTAAATATAGACGGTAACATGGAAACGTTAACGAAGAGTATGACTTTACTGTAAAAACAAAAGTAAACATATCATTCGTCGAATACCTACCACTGTTATGTGATAAAGGTAGAGTATTATGTTCCTTTACAATAATTTACAAGTACTTACTTTATTAATTTACTCTAGACTCCTTTAAACTTCTAATTTAGACTGCATCATCACTTACCATCAGGTGAGGTCGCAGTTTAACTTGTATTTGAATTAAAATGAAGTTAACTAGGTTATAAGGTATAATAGTTATCTCTGCAGATGGCATAAAGCAATTTTTTTAATTCCTAAAAACAATATAAAGTTTCAAGTTAGCTGTTCTATCTTAAACGAACCTTTCTATCTACATAGTTTTTGAAAAAATAAGCACACTAATATTATAAAGGCGAAATTTTGTATGTATGTGTGTAACTCTGTCACGCAAAAACCACTGAACTGATTTGGCTAAATTCAGAATGGAGATAGATTATATCCTGAATTGACGTATAGGCTACTTTTGTCCCCGAAAATCAAAGAGTTCCCACGGGATTTTGAAATATCTAAATCCACGCGGACGAAGTCGCAGCCGTCAGCTAGTCTTTAATATAATAATAAAGAAGTTATTCCAACATTTTTTTATAGAAATCAACAATTCAGAACGGCCAGTGCGCGTTCAGGTGAATCAATTTAATGTGTGAATTTCTTTGTCTCGAATGATTCGCATTGACGAGTTTAATACTAGCAACTAATATAAATTATGCCCGTGTTATCGACCTAATAGTAACATATCTAGGCAAAAACGTACCTACTTGTAATGGACCCTAACTATTATTAAAATACCTTGGCACGGCACGAGCAACTCTATTGCATTAACTACATCAGATGTGATAATTTTGTTACTTGGCAGTCAATAGTTAACCGGTTTAACGTTATCTCTACGTTTGTTACTTAAAATTTTACAAATAACAATAACATACTACTTGGCAAGAGTATAATAATTTAAGTAAGTACTTATTAACTATTTAAATAAAAAAGAAACCTCCTTAAAGAAATTAGGAACAGTTTCCAACACCAGACACTTGCCATTATTTTTTGAAAAGTACTGATGAAAATTACCACTTGCCATCAGAGAGTTCTAATGTCCATCTCCCACCTTCATTATCAAAGAGCTCAATGGAACTTTCGCAATTGTCATCCAAACCACACATAATTCAACTCAATCACAAAAATTGGAACTTGGAAGTAGCCCAAATTCAGTTACCATACAATTCCTTACCATACTAGTTAAAGAAAGCCCTTTCATATGATACCCCACTCGGTATAGTAATCTTACTTTGAAAGTTGAAAATACTAATTATTATTAGTTCATGACGACATTTTAATCTTTTTTTGTGATGTAACCACAAATTCACGGTTTTCCGATTTTTCCCGTATGTGTGCTACCTAACTGCCATGATTCTAAGTCAACGGGAATTACCTTATAGGTTTCAGGACAGGACAGACAGACAGACAGACAGACAGACAACAAAGTGATTCTATAAGGGTTCCTTTTTCCTTTTGAAGTACGGACCCCTACAAATAACGACAATTATACATCAAAGGGATGTCACCTCCTTGATCGAAGATGTATGTCTCGGTAGAGTGGGTCACCCGGCAGTTCGAGCAACTGATGTTCTCAAGATTTATTGTGGCCAAAAGACTGTTTTGAAATCTTGGACAGGTGAAGATGAGTATTATTAAGATACTTGTGAAAATAAAGGCTGACTAGACAAACCAAACGTTATACAACATTTGATGCAAAATGAGACAGAGTTCTATCACATTTTTTTCTCTTTTTAGAGTCGATTCTTACGTGAATTTTACTCACTATTATCCTCTTTACTCAGAATTGATACATAATTTATATGTAACCTTCTGGTTTATTACATTTTAAGTACATTTAAAATGATTTTGCTAGGAAACTAGGAAATTTTGGGGACGGCGTTTACAAATCAAAGCATTTCAATTTTGACATTTTTGGCGTTATGCTTGTACGATCATTCAATAGCGCAAAACAAGTCTGGTATGTGGACTTGTCCATAGAACACATGGTCGTACTAGTCCATCCCGACGGTCATAAATACCCTAACAATGAATCAAACGTTCGAAAATAGATTATAATCACGGTTTAAACGTATAAATAGGCACGATGAGTTCGGTGGACGGAAATAGGTCGCTCGTAGGGAGAACCGGTGACATTTACTTTTTAAACGTTTGTAAGAAGTTCCCTTGTTTTAGCCACTACCGTATATTTAACTGTTCCGAACAATCGTACATTTTTTTTTAGTTCATGACGTAATCACATCGTCTATACAAAATATTTTTAGCTGTGTTGCATTCTTAGTAACATGTTGCTACTGCTAGCAATTAAGGTGGAAGCGACGAGCTTGCCATTTTTCGCAATTTGTAAACTAATACGACAACGTAGGCTTATGGTATTTTAATTGCGACAATGGCAGTATCATCCTAGCCTAAACCATTTTCTCAGAGGAGACCTATGTTCAAATGTGGGCCGGCGATGGCTTGATCATGATGATGATGATTTCAATAGTCACTATTCGATGTCTGCGTTTGTACGTTGCATATACGCCCTCCGTCCATACGCACCAAGGAGCTCCTACCTTTAACCCTGAAACTAAACAATTGTTGCACTAACATGTAAGCTTTTCTAGAGGCTCCACGCAGTAATATGCAGCATGGCAGAACAATAGGCGTATGGCTCTCGGCATTTTTGCGCTATCCACACAAACAATGAGGAGAGCTCGCAAAACCAACGTTTACAAACGCAAAGCATCCTCCACACTCCACGTTTTGCTTAGTGTACTTCACAATACAACTGGCGGTTCAAATGACAAAGTAATTTCAGAATAGTACTCAAATATAAATTAATTAGCCGCAACTAGATTTTTCAACCGTTTTATTACTAGATACACTTAAAGTACAAGCTCATCAAGTAAAGTATTCAGACCAGATGGAAAGTGAGAATTAAAAAAAAATGGGAACCAAAGCGCTTAATAAAGGGCCACATAATATAAAGAATGCTTTGACTATAGCTTTTGAAACATATTCAAATACATAAATCAAAATCATGACTGTCTGTGGCTAGTCAAAGCTGAAAGCAGAATTAGTAAAATTGAGTTTCGACTTTGGACTAGAATTGATTAAGCGCTCTCGAAATTCCACAGGATTGCTTAGGCGATGCACCGTTGTTTTAGCTTCGAACTATGAAATGAGAGAAACAAAATCTATACTAATAAATAAAATTGGAGTGTCTGTCTGTAATTTCGAAATAACTACCACATATTAAGGTCATATGGTTATTTGAACGATACCATAACTGAATCACAAATTTTTAAAATTTTTGTCTGTCTGTCTGTCTGTCTGTTTGAAAAGGCTAATCTTCGGAACGGCTGAACCGATTTTAACGGGATTTTCACATACAAGTAGAGGATTGACCAGGGTGTAACATAGGCTACTTTTTTAACCGACTTTCAAAAAGGGAGTTGTGTTTTTCTACCTATGTACACCGCAATCTCCGAAATTTCTGAACCGATTTGCGTCATTTCTTTTTTAATCGATAGAGGAACTTTGCGACATTGTTTCATACAAAATTTGGATTCCAACTCCTCAATCCTGATGCTGCAGGGGATCTGACCAATCCACGCGGGCGAAGCTGCAGGCATCAGCTAGTCCATACTAATATTTTAATTAATGCGAAAATGTGTCTCACGGCTCATCCCTTAAACCGATTTTCATGAAAGATACAGAGTTAGCTTACATCTCAGACACGAACATGGGCTTTTTTTGGTTTACTTTTCTTGTTAAACAGTTCCCACAGGATTTTAAAAATCTAAAAACCTCTAAGAAGTCGCACAGGCGTCATCTATTTGCTACAGATAGGTAGGTATAGCTCAACTAGTATGGATTTGTTTCTCTCTATTACGTAGCCCCCGTTAAGAAGGGATCTTGAACAAAGAGAGAAACTCTAAAATCGCGGGCATCAACTAGTACTTCAATAAGTAGATAGATAGACACCAAAAACATTTCATGTAAAAAGTTAGCCAAGACTCACAAGTTCATAATGTTTTCACTGTTAAAAAGTTATGAGATCTCTAGTAGAGCCAAGCCCCTAGCTGATCTTAGATTTGTGCTGGCCATGGGACCTATCCCAAGTCCAAAGTAATATAGCTCTTAAATGTTCTTGACTGTATCAAATTTATAACAATAAATAACAAATCACTCTACTTACAAGCTCTGATTCTACAAACCCTATATCTTGGTAAAAAAAGTACGGTTTGGCCGTTTAATAACTTTTAACGTTTAATATGTTATGTCATGTAATAGTTTTACGAACATTAAACGGCCAAGCCGTACTTTTTTTACCAAGATATAGGGTTTGTAGAATCAGAGCTTGTAAGTAGAGTGATTTGTTATTTATTGTTATAAATGTGATATAGTCAAGAACATTTAAGAGCTATATTAATTTGGACTTGGGATAGGTCCCATGGCCAGCACAAATCTAAGATCAGCTAGGGGCTTGGCTCTACTAGAGATCTCATAACTTTTTAACAGTGAAAACATTATGAACTTGTGAGTCTTGGCTAACTTTTTACATGAAATGTTTTTGGTGGGATTTCATTTCTTTTTGGCAGGTGCCCTAAATTTTTTTTGGATCTATTTCTTGTAGGTACATCATTTTCATGGCCCACTCTCTATCGTTACCTCTTTTTTTAAAAGCTTTTATTCAACTTGCAATGTACTCGTATGTAAGTATATTTGTTCGGGTGGAATCTTGCAACTCAATTTTGAAGCAGATATACCAAATTTCAGTCTTTTAGGACTTCAGGAAACACAGATACTTGGTACGTTTGATAAATCTGCCACGGACATCTTATCATGTAAACTTTAGTATTCGAGCAACAGATTTTACAGATATGCATCTCATATACGAGGGGATGAAGGGGGACCCGATTTCTTAATTTATCTGTTGTTCATAATTCTTGAAATTTGTACTTAATGCCAAATTTCAGTCTTCTAGGACTTCGGGAAGTACCCTAGAATTACAGACTAGAAGTTTTGACTGTCAATAAATCTGAAACTATAAAAGTTAGACAATTGATACTCAATGCGTTTAATCAATTTGCCAAGGACATCTTATCCTAAAAATATCAGCATTCTAGCGACAGAATTTACAGATTTGCTTTACTCATAAGAGGCGTAGAGGGGGAAAAATTCCAATTTCTCAATTTTTCTGTAGTTTGTATGCAATTTTTAGTCTACACACCAAATTTCAGCCTTCTAGGACTTCGGGAATTACCCTAGAATTACAGACTAGAAGTTTTGACTGTCAATAAATCTGAAACTATAAAAGCTAGACAATTGATACTCAATGCGTTTAATCAATCTGCCAAAGACATCTTCTCCTGAAAATATCAGCATTCTAGCGACAGAATTTACAGATTTGCTTTACTCATAAGAGGCGTAGAGGGGGGGCATTGCCAATTTCTTAATTTTCCTGTAGTTTGTATGCAATTTCTAGTCTACACACCAAATTTCAGCCTTCTAGGACTTCGGGAAGTACCCTAGAATTACAGACTAGAAGTTTTGACTGTCAATAAATCTGAAACTATAAAAGCTAGACAATTGATACTCAATGAGTTTAATCAATTTGCCAAGGACATCTTATCCTGAAAATATCAGCATTCTAGCGACAGAATTTACAGATTTGCTTTACTCATAAGAGTCGTAGAGGGGGGGCATTGCCAATTTCTTAATTTTCCTGTAGTTTGTATGCAATTTCTAGTCTACGTACCAACTTTCAGCCTTCTAGGACTTCGGGAAGTACCCTAGAATTACAGACTAGAAGTTTTGACTGTCAATAAATCTGAAACTATAAAAGCTAGACAATTGATACTCAATGAGTTTAATCAATTTGCCAAGGACATCTTATCCTGAAAATATCAGCATTCTAGCGACAGAATTCACAGATTTGCTTTACTCATAAGAGTCGTAGAGGGGGGGCATTGCCAATTTCTTAATTTTCCTGTAGTTTGTATGCAATTTCTAGTCTACATACCAAATTTCAGCCTTCTAGGACTTCGGGAAGTACCCTAGAATTACAGACTAGAAGTTTTGACTGTCAATAAATCTGAAACTATAAAAGCTAGACAATTGATACTCAATGAGTTTAATCAATTTGCCAAGGACATCTTATCCTGAAAATATCAGCATTCTAGCGACAGAATTTACAGATTTGCTTTACTCATAAGAGGCGTAGAGGGGGGGCATTGCCAATTTCTTAATTTTCCTGTAGTTTGTATGCAATTTCTAGTCTACATACCAAATTTCAGCCTTCTAGGACTTCTGGAAGTACCCTAGAATTACAGACTATGAATTGTGATGATCATCAGTGAGGGACGAAAACGGCGTATTTTAGGTATCAATAAATCTATAACCATAAGAGCTAGATATTTGATACTTAGTATATTTGGTAAATTTGCTGAGGACACCTTATACTGAAAATTTCAGCTTTCTAGCGTCATCCAGACCGAAGTTATGACGGGTCGAAAATACGGCGAAACACTTCGAGAAAAAGGTACTACGTAGCGCCCCGGCCGCCGTTTGGCTCGTCTTGGCGGGGGCACTACCGTGCCCCCTGATAGATTGATAGAAGTCTTTATTGCACACAAAAATATGTAAACGAACAACACAGAAAGAAGAAAACAGAAAAAAAAAACAATTGTGTGCAAAGGCGGCCTTATTGCTTAGGCCTTATAAGTATTAGGTATGATGGTAGGTAAAACATTGAAATCGCTTGAAACTCGTTAACCGGCGCGTGGCACTCGAGCCAGCTTAATTGCTCGTTCTCTCCCACTATTATTAGTTCCCATCAATCGCCTGTCCGACTTCAGGGCTCGCAGTGCCAGACTTTAATTCCGTATTTTCTTATGGATCCGATTTCACCGATCGCGTAAATATTACTATGTGTAAACTCTCTATAATTCAAAATATAGGTACTTCGATAAGTATTAAGGTAGGTAAAACATTGAAATCTGGGGGCTAGAAAAGTACTATAGACAAGTGTAAATTAAAAATGTATAACACCGGGGACAAGTGAAGGTTACAGTAACCAGAAAAGAGCAGATAACTTTCAAACGACTGAACAAATTTTCTTGGATTATAGCTAAGAACACTCTCGATCAAGCCACCTTTCAAACAAAAAAAAAATCGGATCATTAGTTTAGGAGCTACGATGCCACAGAGAGATACACAGATACACACGTCAAACTTATAACACCCCTCTTTTCGGGTCGGGGGTTAAAAACAATTCTTAAATTAAACCGTTCGAGCTTGACACGATAATCGTTCAACGTTCGAATTGCGATCAAATAGTAGGACAATAGTACCTAATAGTAGAGTAGGATAGGATTCCAAACCGGCAGCCCATTGGCATGCCGCCACGGTCCGCTCGCCGCGACGTCTGAGCGCTAAGCTACGTCTCCGCCCAACCGGACAATCCCTGCCATCTTGGTGCCTTGCTGTGGTTTACATTGTTGATAAAATTCATTGGACGGATGACCGAACGCAAATGCATTGGTGCAATGTCAATTATTTTTAGGAAGCAATAGGGATGTTGCCAACTAATCGGATCAGCAAATCTTTTGCAAAATCAAAACGCGCGCTTAGTATGAGAGGTTGTATTAAATAGTAAAATGTGACGTGTTAAACATTTGATATGGCTTTTTAGCACGGTTCACGACATGGGAACTTGTCACAAAACGTCGCGGGCGGAGGCTTCGACGTCACTGGCAGGCGTCAAATGTTCCTACATTTGACGCTAGGTAGCCAATAAATTGCCTATTTTTCGTTGATTTCACGTCACCTATAGCCTAATATTTGACATATCGTCGATTCAGGATAATAACGACAGTTCCCTCACTCTAGTTCAGTCTGGTTTAGGCAGCAGTTCGTTTTCTTAATAAAAATATTTAGCCTGCTGATAGTTAAAGATGTTTTAGATTTGAAATACCTTGGAAGACATCTTAAGAGGGCTCTCTCCGTCACTCGTTTCATACAATCGTAGTTCCAATATCATTTGAATATTAAGCAACCAAAGTCCATGAAATTTTGCAGACATATTCTAAAAACTAATATCTATGTCTGTGGTTTTCCAGATTTCTGTTAAAATATTCGGTTTCAAAGTTACGCGGTCTTAAAAATTTTCATACAAATCTTTGAGCCCCTGTAATTTTAAAACTACATATTTTTAGAAAAATCTAAAACACCACAGACACAGATATTAATTTCTAGAATATGTCTGCAAAATTTCATGGACTTTGGTTGCTTAATATTCAAATGAAATTAGAACTACGATTGTATGAAACGAGTGACGGAGAGAGCCCTGTTAAATACGGTCTATTACATTAATGTAGTAATTAATTTGTCATAGAAAAGCAAGTTTGTATAAAATATTAGGGTTCTCTTTTTTAAAGATGTGTCAGTGATCAAATCACACTAATATTATAAAGGAGAAAGTGTGTGTATGTTTGTTACTCCTTCACGCAAAAACTACTGGACGGATTGGGCTGAGAATGGAGATAGATTATACCTTGGATTAGCACATAGGCTACTTTTTATCCCGGAAAATCAAAGAGTTCCCACGGGAATTTTAAAAACCTACATCCACGCGAACGAAGTCGCGGGCATCAGCTAGTAATCCATATAAAGAAGTCATAAAGCAATTAAGTAATTGAAATATCAAGTGACATTTAAAATGGATCCTACTGTAATTACCATCGGTACCTAATTAGTTACACGTAATTATTGGGAAGCCATAATAAATTGACAACTTCAATAACATTACCACAGAGATAGAAAGGATATAGTGGATATACTATACTCGATTTAACTACGGTTAGAATAAAGGTTCCTTACAGCACCTACTTCGAATAAATATGTCATGGCTACTGATAATATATGACTCGCCTTAGAGCATACCCAACAACTCCATAACTATAGCTATACACCACTGTAAGGCACTTGGATGGATTCCATTCGGATGAATCAATATGAGCCCATGGTCCGTGTAGCTACGACAAATAAAAAATGACCCAAATGGATGGACGGTTAATAAATCGTTTCTGATTACGACTCCTATAAACTAATTTGTCTTGTACCGTATGAAAAATACTGTTAACTAAGCAGCCACAAATTCCGAGATTTAGTACTGCTTAGATAAGTTCATAGAACAGGGAATCCACCTTATTTTTAGTCGCGGAAGGCGAACCTTTTTTGCCACTTTATAGCCGTCATTAACTTGTGTTCTACATAAAAGTGGTAGGTATATCTTGTACGCTGGTATGGAACCCTTCGTGTGCGTATCCGGCTCGCACTTGACCGATTTTTTAAAAAGAAATGTCCTGTACTGAAAGCACTTAAGAAATTTAGATCTTTTTGAAAAAAAATAAGCATTCCATTTAAATGAATCAATATAAGCCCATTGTCAAATAAAAAAAGATCCAAATGGATAGACGGTAAATGAATAGTTTCGGATTACGTTTGCTTTAAGTTCCTAATTTGTCTTGTAACGGTTGAAAAATACTGTTAAATAGTTAACAAAGCAGTCCACAATTCCTAGATAGTGTCCACAGAGCAGGGAATCTTATTTTAAACTTTAAGAGGATGCCCGCGGCTTCGCCCGCTTGGATTTCGGTTTTTTTAAATCCCGTGGGAACTTTTTGATTTTCCGGGATAAAAAGTAGCCTATATCCTTCCCCGGGATGTATCCCATGTCTGTACCAAATTTCATTCAAATCGGTTCAGCGGTTGGGCCGTGAAAACGTAGCAGACAGACAGACAGACACTTTCGCATTTATAATATTAGTATGGATAAGGGAAGAAGAACTTTTTTTGTTATTCTTTACTATATTGTGAGGTATTTATTTACTTAAGTAGGTACTTAATTTAGAAAAGAAAAAAAACAAGTTACAAAGTGCTTTCGAATGTTGAGACGAGCCAACAAACTACTAGCGTGGTATTTCAGGGTCAGTTATTTTTTTAGATAAAACTTTTTGGCAATTTAAGTACACAATAGATACGTACCTAAGTACTTAAGTACTTTCATGAGGTTACTCTTACCTGTGCTCGTACTTTCAATATAGTATATTAGTTTTTAGGATTTAATTACGTAGGATTTAACAATAATAAACAACGTGAGCGAAGCGAGCACAAAAACTTTATTATCTTTATAAAATTTAAATGCAAATAACTAAGTAAATTAAGAATTTAAAAGTAGTTAGGTACCTGCTACGGTGTAGTAGTACCTAGTACCTATAATATTACAAAAGGATAAATCTGACTTACTTTGCAGTTTGATTCTTAGTTCTTACTACTTTCTTTGTAGACTAAAACCGGGTAGGAAAATTAACTACGCACCTGTAAACTACAAAGATATTTCTACATAATAGCTTGAGTTTAAACAACGAACAAAAGGCATCCGATGTCTACCGTAATATTATAGTTGCCAAACGCCTTGTTCTCCTAGGACGGATCCTGCTCTTGAATAGAATATGTAATTGATCATTATAACTATTGTAGACTTACTTACTTATACCTACTTCATCATATCGCACTACACACTATCACACTTTACACTTTACATTACATTACATTACACTATTACATTACACTAATATTATAAAGGCGAAAGTTTGTGTGTATGTGTGTGTGTGTGTTTGTTACTCCTTCGCGCAAAAACTACTTGACGGATTTGGCTGAAATTTGGAATGGAGATAGATAATATCCTGTATTAGCACATAGGCTACTTTTTATACCGGAAAATCAAAGAGTTCCCACGGGATTTCGAAAAACCTAAATCCACGCGGGCGAAATCGCGGGCATCGGTTAGTAATTTATAAATTCGCAAAGTTTTAGTGCTCTGCTGACCTATGGTTAAATAATTATAGTAAAGCTTCATCTCTTGCTAAAGGGCCCTCACTCTCACCATCTCACACATCTCAACGTATCTCCGGTCTACCAGAATGAGAAGGCTTTAGTTTAGGCCTTAGTCCAGCACGCCAGCCAAGTGCGAATTGGCAGACTTTTTTTTTTTATTCACTATAGGTAAGCGCTTGACCACAATCACACCTGATGGAAAGTGATGATGTGGTCTAAGATGGGACGCGTTTACCTAGAAGGTGCCTATTCACTCTTGTTTTAAAGATACCCGGATTGTAATTGGTAGGAAACACTGATCGCGGAAGAGTATTCCAAACCTTAGCCATGCGTATGAGGAATGAAGACGCAAAACGTTTCGTGCGACTTCACACACCTTTGCGAAAATTTTGGACCACTCTCAGGCATGTAATGTTTCCCCACGTTTTTTTCCTTTGCCATTATAGCAATTGACATAAACACACATAAATTCGTTAGAGGTGCATTAGGGATAGAACCCCACTGCCTCCCAAAATGAAGAAAAAATAAAAACTTGAAGAAATCGAATAAATACGACTTTTTTATCGTAATTGAACAAAATACTTATCAATTTTTCTATACCTAGCGGAACGGTCAATAATGCAGCATACAATTACTAAGTAATAGAGCCAGTAGAGAACTTGTTGGAATTGTCCCATATTTTAGTATGTAAGTATGGCAACCCCACAGCAACAAGAGGCTTACGTAACGTCCTATTTTCCTTTGTCCATAAACTGACAGTTTAGTACGCACTTAGGTAATTGGAATGTGATCAAGTTTGGCCCTTACACTTTTAATAAACTAAACGAAAAGTAACTAAGTCTAGTCTTAAATATCACTTCATCCCCGGCTGTACCGTGTTGTGGGCGAAAATTAATGGCTTCTTCAATATTGTAATTAGATACTGCTTCAATCAAACGCTTAGACTGCTTTCACGAAAGCATTTCATGACAACTTCCAGGCTGAATGGTGAGCGCTGTTGTCTTATAAGTGGGAGGTCCCGGGTTCGATTCCTGGCAGGGGTAATTTGGGAATTTATTGTCTCTAAATTGTCTCTGGTCTGGTCTGGTGGCAGGCTACGGCCGTGGTTAGCTACCACCCTACCGGCAAAGCTGTGCCGCCAAGCGATTCAGCATTCCGGTACGGTTCCGTGTAGAAAGCGATAATTGGTATGACTTTAATAAAACTGCCCTACCGCTTTCAAATTAGTCCTTTCTCATTTATAAACTGTTAGAGGGAGTTGTTGAGTGGTCTGTGAACTGGCTGGCGCTCTCTTGCGTGTTTCTAGTAGGTAGTCTTAGGCTTGATCGGCTCTAGGGACTCTCTGGTGACGTTTGAAAATGGCGATTCTTGTGGAATAATTGAGAAGTTAAATAAAAGTAAGTTGTTATTAAAAGGCTGATTTTACATTAGTCAAATAATTTCATTTTCTGAGGAATAAATTTGAGTGGTTGACAGTTTTTGTATAGGAAATCTGTCAATATGCTTCTATCCTTCAGATAAAAGTTATTTGACGATTGAAAAATCGGCCCTAAATTGTGTAATCTAACAATAAAAAAAATACGAAGATTTCTAGTAGTTTATGAGTTATAGCTAAAACTTCATTAAGTAAGTAGTGTATTTCAAGGATTTATCAAAAAAAACCAATGGTTGCCACTGGCGAAACGACGATAACACTGAAGAGATTAGAGGCGCATGCGCAACAAACGATTAATTGCGCCCATTATCGACAGCCGACAACATAAAGCTATAGATTTAGTATATTTTATTAGTTCGAATGGCACGTAATTGAACGATAAACCGGAAATCTGTTTGATTTCCTTGAAAATCTTTTTTATACCTACTTAATTATCTCAGTGTCTTCTTTATCTTAACATGTCTGATGTAACCATCATCAAACCAAGGCCAGTCAAAACTCATATCGACAGGCCAAAAGTTAGAGTATAAAATGATTAAGTAGTGAGTTAAAACATAGAGATCTGGAGAAGCAAACATGTACACACCTATACGTTTTCGGATATTAGGTAGTTTCTGTTATGAGTGGTCAGAATGAATGGTGAATACGTAGGACTTGTTACACTGGGAGGAGGTTGGCATTACATTTATTTAGTACTAGCCGATGCCCGCGACTTCGTTTACGTGGATGTAGGTTTTTAATAATTCCGTGGGAACTCTTTGATTTTCCGGGATAAAAAATAGCCTATGTGCTAATCCAGGGTATAATCTATCTCCATTCTAAATTTCAGCGAAAACGGTCCAGTAGTTTTTGCGTGAAGGAGTAACAAACATACACATACACAAACACACATACACACAAACTTTCGCCTTTATTAGTGTGATAGTGTGATATGATGTGAAGTGTGATAGTGTGACTAGAGGATGCCCGCGACTTCATCCGCTTTGATTTAGGTTTTTGAAAAATCCCGTGGGAACTCTTTGCTTTTCCGAGTTGAAAAGTTGCCTATGTCAATTTCCGGGATGCAAGCTACCTTTGTATCAAATTTCATATAAGTCGGTTAAACGGATGGGCCTATAATAATCCCGTGGGATCCCTAATTTTCCGAGATGAAAAGTAGCCTATGGCCATCTTTGGGATGTAAGCTAACTCTGTACCAAATTTCATCAAAAATGGTTAAACTGTTGGGTCGTGAAGTAGCAGGCAGACAGAGAGACAGACAAACAGACTGACAATCAGACAGACAGACAGACACTTTCGCATTTATAAACTAACTAGCTGATACCCGCGACTTCGTTCGCGTGGATGTAGGGTTTTTAAAATTCCCGTGGGAACACTTTGGTTTTCCGGGACAAAAAGTAGCCTATGTGCTAATCCAGGGTATAATCTATCTCCATTCTAAATTTCAGCCCAATCCGTCCAGTAGTTTTTGCGTGAAGGAGTAACAAACATACACACACACACACACACACACACACACACACACACATACAAACTTTCTCCTTTATATAATAAAATATTAAAAAAATATTAAATATTAAATATTAAGTGTGATAAAGTATGTATAGTAGGTATAGTTTTTTTTACAAAGAAAATTAGCCATGCTAATCATGACTAGTACTCCCCTTTCCCCTCCAATTAAGCGTAAAGCTTGTGCCAGGAGTGGGTAAGAACATACATCTAGCTATTCCTCACAATTACAGTAAAGTATTAAGTGTATTTAACTAAATAATAAGGAAATAGCTTAAATATTAAATAAAGTAATACATATATAGTGGAAAAAATGTCATTACTGTAATAAGTATTTATTATTTAACTACTTTAATGAATGTAAAATTGTAGTTTTGTGGTTGAAATATAAATTATTATTCATAGTTATGAGTGTTTGACCTCACATTGTTATCAGTAAGAAAATGGGTTAATTTCAATACTTAGCAGTAACAACAATAGCAATTCTAATCAGTTACATAAAGCGTGAATTTTATTTTTGTTTTAATGTTAGAGTAGGCTAACCAAATACTTTTGAAATCAATATGGTATAGGTATTAGGTAGGTACTTAATATGAATGCATTACAATTACAATGTGTTAGCTTTTTTGATATTACTTATTGTTACACTTTGTCAGTATACAACTGTTAAGTTATTTTTAAAGAATTAGTTTGAATTTATAGATGGTCAATATCATCAATTTATTTATTGAAGGTAGTTTAATAAATAAGACAATATTTGACTCACTTAATGTTATGCAATTTGTGGCAGGAAAACCATCTTGAATCAATTTGTATAGAGGTGTTTGATGGTTTTTAAATTAAATACTTTTGTGTTTAGGTCGCCATTTAGGTTATTTAAAAGATTAAATGATATTATGGTTCATGAGATACAACCCGCTGACTAACAGATTGACACAGACCAGGCTTAGTAATAAGGTCCTACTGGCATCCTTCGGGTACGGACCCCTAAAAATCAGATGTGCACGCCTGGGGCTCAAACGCCAGATTCATTCCCAAATAAAAGTGCAATGTCTAACCCATTAGTTATCACCCCTTAATCTAATTTATTGATTTATTAATAAATATCCTGTCTGATATTTGACAGTTTAGTTAGTCTATGATAGCCATTATGAATTTTCAGTGTCAGGTGTTAATAAACAGGTGTTTAGAATGAATAGCTAGTAGGCAGTACTTACTAGAGTAATTAATAGACAAATTAAGTATGAAATTCAATAAAAAACTGGAAACATGGAATCTTAGGTGCAGACATTGGAATGTTAACTGAGCAATTACTTACCTAAGTCATCTTAATCTAGGGCTTAGACAATGCTCTATCAATTAGTGGGTTTTATTTATAGAACAGCAGTCTTTTAGTTCAATGGATTATCTACTTACTTGCAGTATCATACCATTCATTGCATTGCAGTATTCATGGTAACATAGAATAGAAACTAAGTAACATTTTCTCCTTATAATTTGTTTCGATATTGCAGAAGAAATAAATATTTTTTCCATCCATGCTATCACATACCATAGACTCCATACCATACCATAGACACAGAGTATCCAAGAACCTGAATAGCCCCAAAGAATAAGAAGAAGGTAACTGCACACATTTATTTTACTCACATACACAATCTAGCTAAGCTCTCTTCGTTTTAGGGTTCCATACCAGAAGGGTACCAAACAGGACTCCATTACTAAACATCCAATGTCTATCTGTCTGCGGACTGTATCTAATGAACCATGATATGTAAAAAGTATTTATAATGTACACATTTCTGGCATTAGACAATGAACAGATATATAAGTAGTTGGTAAGAAGTCAAGTAATTAATTGTGTCTTGTCTCATAATATATTATATGCATATTTTTATTGCAAGCTATGTTTCTTTTACATATTTAAGTAACTACTTAATATGATTATCTTTTGGTTTTCCTCAATCATCTGTCATAAGCACATTATGAGACTGTCTGACATTGGTATATTTATGTATCTTAAAGAGTAGTCTCTAATATGTGTATATAATAGCAAAAGTTAAGTCTAAAACTTGGATTGAGTTCTAAAGTAACTTTTAAACTATGCTGGCTAATAAATGTTCGGATTAGTCCATAAAATAGAGTCAATCATATTTAATGCTTAATAAACTAAGTAAGTGCAATTTAATGCATAAAAATAATTAGCATACATAACTTTAATAATATTATGTAGTTTTATAGGTAACATAGTTGTAATCACGTATTGTAGAGCGCCATCTCGCTTGCGACCATGGTGGACGGCATCAAGCCATCACTGTCGCTCCCTTCACTCCATGGATAAGAGAAAGTAACAAAAGAGACTGAATTCATCCCAACCTCAATCTAAAACTATCGCATCCGTGTTTATATCCAATACCCATCACTGATATGAGTAATTCCTTGTAATATATGAACAAGTGATAACAATAAACAACTCTATCAACCAATCATAACCTACAATTCATGAATCGCTGGAGCGTTAATCAATTTTCTTATGACCTTATATTGTTTTTAATTGGATATCACTTTGTATGTGTTTAGGACTCAATTACATACACTAGTTGTATACGAAAGGTAAACAAAAAACAGGAAAACTAACCCTTTCTTCATGAGCCAGATCTGAAGGCCCCAGACGATTTAGGAATGTTCCGATGAAGAAGACACTCATCCATTTTACAAACACGCATCGGTTATCACAATTTAATTTACTTATGTTTGCACTACTTGTCACAATCAAAATATAATTCCACTTTTCGTTGCGCTAAGCGCAAACGTCATTCACAAACAAGCAAAGTGACGAGCTATTGCACAGAAGAAAACACTGTATATATTCAGGGCCATTGCGTTGATATATCACAAATCTTATCACTTTACGTTATTACGTTACTAATCACTTTGTCTAAATCGGTTATTTATAAAAATAAAAACGTATAAAGCGAAAATTATTTAGCAGACAGCACTCGCGACGTTGCACACTCACAAAACGTGCGATTTCGTTTTACACACACTCACACATTCATACGATTTGACACTGACAAGCTGTGTAACAGATAACAATAGCTTTTAAAACTTTATTTTATACGTGGCAACATTGATGCGAAGTCGTTACACAAAAGTTCATGAACATATTTTCAAAAAATCAGGAAAAATGTAGTTAATTAAGTGCTTATTATGTATAAGTACTTAAATTAAATTGTGTTCATTTATTTTATAAATCGTAATACGAACTGCGAACTCGTAAATAGGTAGTTAGTATTATTCCTATCGACTATTACCAGTCAAC
Source organism: Maniola jurtina (assembly GCF_905333055.1). Classification (NCBI taxonomy): domain Eukaryota; kingdom Metazoa; phylum Arthropoda; class Insecta; order Lepidoptera; family Nymphalidae; genus Maniola; species Maniola jurtina. Next base: position 7,092,216 of record NC_060049.1, on the reverse strand, counting down.
TATAAGATTTCACTCCTTCCAAAGCCAATACGATCAACACTGAATATATTTTTGCTCTAGACAAGCTCTACATATTTATTTTATTCTACAACGTACTAACAACTAACTACAAATATCTGCTTTTCTACTCTTTTAGCGAAAGTTCCTAGCAATATAGAGGGCTCATCATCTAGTTACTTGTACATTTAGGTAATAGCCCAGCATAGCTACCCTCGTTTTTTAGATTTCTCAAATGCGTCCGGTCAAGTTAAAGTTGAAAACTAAAACCCAACTGCGATCGTTTTAATAAACTTTGAAAAAATATAGTAAAAAAACGGCCAAGTGCGCGAGTCAGACTCGCGCACTGAGGGTTCCGTACTCGGGTATTTTTTCCAACATTTTGCACGATAAATCAAAAACTATTATACATACAAATAAATAAAAATCTGTTTTAGGATGTTTTAGGAGGAACACCTTTTTGACATTCATTCCAGACAGACCTTCATGACAGACAGACAGACGGACAGACGGACGGACGGACGGATGGACAGACAGACAGACGGACAGAGTTAGATGTAAAATCGGTCAAGTGCGAGTTGGACTCGCATATGAAGGGTTCCGTACCATTTTAACATTTTAGTTTTTAGTATTTTAACATTTTTATGTGCAACACTGCAAATTAATCATAACAGCGCCATCTATATTAGGTATGTGATTTATTAAATTAATTTTTTCGTGAATGCATTATAATTTTTTTTTGTGTCGTGTAACCACAAATTCACTGTTTTCGGATTTACTTACTTGTGGTATAAAACTTTTCTAGTTACCTACCAAATACACGTCTTATGCATCAAAAAATATTATGGATAATATGTTTTTAACCCCCGACCTAAAAAGAGGTGTGTTATAAGTTTGACGTGTGTATCTGTCTCGGCATCGTAGCTCCTAAACTAATGAACCAATTTTAATTTAGTTTTTTTAGTTTGAAAGGTGGCTCTGATCGAGAGTGTTCTTAGCTATAATCCAAGAAAATTGGTTCAGCCGTTTGAAAGTTATCAGCTCTTTTCTAGTTACTGTAACCTTCATTTGTCGGGGGTGTTATAAATTTTTAATTTACACTTGTATAGAATGTACAGATAAAGCTTTTTCCAAGAGTATGTAATCAGTTCACTACATGGCCCTTTCATATTACGATACCCTATACTTAGTATAGTTATCTTTCTTTGCTAAAGTTGAAAATAAGTAGGTAGATAACTAGGTAGGTATTAATTAATTAATTTTGTTCATGAACACACTGTTTTGTTTTTGGATTTTTTCCTTTACCACTTGTGCTATAAGACCTACCTTCAAATTTCATAACTCTATAGGTAAGAGTTTATTTTTCCTTTTGAGCTATTTCAACTAAGATAGGCACTAGGCCAGTGCTTCTTTGACCTGTAGGTACGCCACTGACGGATTATATCGGCCCTGCAGATCAAAGCTAGTAACTATATAAACTAGGTACCTACTGTAGCCAATAATAATAATAAAATTATTATGTAGTAGAGGATGCCTGCGACTTCGTCCGCGTGGATTTAGGTTTTTAAAAATCCCATGGGAACTGTTTGATTTTCTGGGATAAAAAGTTGCCTTTGTCAATTACAGGGACGCAAGCTACCTCGGTACCAAATTTCATACAAATCGGTTAAGCGGATGGGTTTTTGGGAAACCCGTGGGAACTCTTTGATTTTCTGGGATAAGAAGGAGCCTATGTCCACCCCCAGGATATAAGCAGTGACGGATTAACCCTTAATCAAATTAAGCAATTGCCTAGGGCATCACGTCTGAGGGGGCACCAGAAGAAGCACAAAAAAAAATCCGTCCTTTGGCCATCACGTCTCACTCTGGCGTCACCAAAAAAAGTTTCTAGGATTAATTTGAAAATTCGCGGGTTTTAAGTTGACATAGAGTCCGACCTAGAGTCATAACCCCACTCCCACTTGCCCACTCGCTGCCCACTTCTGCATTCGACAATTCGAATGCCACTGAAAGCCGCAAGGCGCATTTCAATAAATAAATAAATTATGCGTTGTTAGGGTGCCGTACCTCAAAAGGAAAAACGGAACCCTCACTTTGTTGTCTGTCTGTCTGTCAAGAAACCTATAGGGTACTTCCCGTTGACCTAGAATCATGAAATTTGGTAGGTAGGTAGGTCTTATAGCACAAGTATAGTAATAAATCTGAAAACCGCGAATTTGTGGTTACATGATTTAAAAAAAAAATTAAAATATGTTTCAATTTTCAAAATCAGATAACTGTACCAAGTGGGGTATCATTTGAAAGGGCTTTACCTGTACATCCTAAAACAGATTTTTATGTATAATAGCTTTTGATTTATCATGCAAAATGTTGGAAAAAATACTCGAGTACGGAACCCTCAGTGCGCGAGTCTGACTCGCACTTGGCCGGTTTTTTATTGTTGTAGGTTTGCACCTACTCCACTTCTAAAGTACGTTACGTCTCATCATCTTATTTTACAAAAAACTAATGTTTTTAGGCAGTAAAGGTTTAAAAAGACCGATTCTAGTAGACATACGGATAGGGGGGCCCACAGGCATGGATTGCTTAGGGCATCAAGTAGTCTTAATCCGTCACTGGATATAAGCTAACTCTGTAATAAATTTTGTCAGAATCGGTTAAACTGTTGGGCCGTGAAAAGGTAGCAGAGAGACAGACGGAGAGACAGATAGACAGACCGACAGACAGACAGACAGACAGAGAGACAGACAGACCAGACATACTTTCGCATAATTATAATATTAGTATGTAAATAGTACCTATGTATTTATAATGTTTGTTTTGTTGGCTGTATAAGTTCCGGGAGTGTAAAGTTGTGAACTCTACCTACTTTACTAAGTTAAATCTGGTTTTGAGATTTTGCTTCTAGATTTTTCCTATAGGTAACTAAACTCACTGAAATGGCCGAACGTGAAAGGTGTATATGTCGCAGCAAAATGGCATAAACCGGGAGTTAGCCAACTCCCTTAGGGATATGGCTAACGCTCGGGAGATGATGTTAAAACGACTGCGGCCAGGCACATGAATACTGATGTTCTAATCTACCCTAACCTAACTTTCGATTTTGGTACTTAGATTTCGTTTTGAACCACATTCGATTCGGTAAAATCCCAGACGAAGAAGAAGGGCGCCAAAATCGTTTTGTTAGGTTAGGTTAAAACATTAATGTGCCCGACCGCAGTACCTTAATATTATCAGATAACTACTTTACTTTATTTTACTTTTCTATCTCCCGGGCGTTAGCCATATCCCTAAGGGAGTTGGTTAACTACCGGGTTATACTATTTCGCTGTGACATATACAAGCACGCTGGAAGAGGTGTGCCATACAAAATGACAGTTATTTTTGTGCTCCATCGAGCGTACCAGGAGTTAAAATTGATACTTTGTCAAATGGTCTTTGTGTTGACAGATGTCTCAACGTACCATTTCATTGCAAGTAGGTACGCTTACATGGCGCTCACTGATGCTATATTGCTATGAAAATAAAGTTGCTTCAGAAACAGGTCGGCAATCGCAGGTCCAAGCTCTAGCATACTTTTATTGGAGGGCAGTGGACAGATTACTACTATGAGAATCCCCACCTCATCATAGCAGGAGGCGTCAGTATTTGATGCCTAATCAGTGATGAGAGCTAGTTTTAATAATTTGTGTAGATATCGATTTTAGGTTAGCATTGGCACCAATTCTGTTATCTTTCTCTAAACTAGATTTAGAGTATCTGCATCTTTTCTTTTCAATATGTACCTATTGCTAAAAAAGGACGGAACATGAATTACATTTAATGACTCTATAGTGCACTCTACTTTTAATAATAGGCTGGTAGCTAAAGGAGATTTGACAGCTCTAAATTAAATTTAAAACTGTCAAACGGTGTCTGTCCTTTTCATATTACATCGGTAAGAAGAGGATGCGAATACTCTTTTGGTTGTGCTCAGAATCAGTACCATTATGAATAAGGGAATAAGGAAATAAAAACAACACCATTTTTGTAAATACACAATTTTATTAGAAAATGAAAACAAAATTCTTACACTACCTAAATAAGGCACGATGTGTCAAAACAAACCGTACACGGCGGAATAATTCACAAAGCGACGCAACGGATGGACCGACAGGCTAATATTATGTATAAAAGGGTGCAAACACACTGCCGTGGCGTGACGTGTCGTGTCGCAACCACGGGGTACAGATCGACCAATCGGAGCGCGCTTCGACTGCCACAGCGCTAGATAGAATCACGACAAATCAGTGTGCACAATGCACATGTCCAGTACGACGCCGATCGTCTTCTGTTGCATCTCGATTCACGACACGCTGCGTCAACTCAATGTGTTTGCACCTTAACACAGCGTGAACTTGGATTACATCACCTGTGCACTTTGAGATTTTACACAACTTTATGAACCGAATACACTTTGTAACACGACGCCACCCGTGTTTAGTCAAAGTTCTTTACGGTAACCGTAGCGTGCAACTTACATTGTATAAGGCGTGCTTTGGCTTTGCACGACAGACAAAATGAGACAAATTTAATAAATCTTAATAAGTCTTATTTCATTTCTATCTTAAGTCTCAGTAAAGCCAAAGTAAGCTCTACTGATCTCAACCACGGATCAGCCCCCCGATTGTGTAAGAAAAACTTATTCATCGTAATAGAAACCGACATCATATACTTTCATAATGCTCTTTGATTGGTTGAATTTACTGTTCATATTTTTAACGGCCAATCAAAGGGCAGAATTGCTACTGATTACGAGTAATACGTTTTTCTTACACAATCGGGGGACAGATCGCAGATTTGACTACTTAGCCAACGAGATATGAAAAACTGAGGCCTGCAGTTACTGCTACTATAAACATGCATTATTACGTTGGTCTTCGAAATGGCTATCATATATTTTGATTTAACACGTTTAGCGTCGAATGGTGTTTTCAAAGTGTGATTACACATTACTCAGACAAAGTCTGACACACATTTCGGTGCAAACGAACTGTCGTGTTTCGCAACGCACTCCGGCTTGATGATCAAATAAATAATTAATAGGTATTTTTTTTAAATCTTAATTTTAACGTGACTTTTGTTGGACACGGACACGTAAAAAGTATGTTTTGTATGTCATTTTTTTTTGTGATTAATTATTAAATAGAGGGTGTTCTAAAATACGTAAAATCCCAATCTCTGTTCGTTTTAAGTTTGATAACCATGTTAAATTATCGATTAAACTAAAAAACCACGTCAAATGTCTATGACCTTACGGCGCCCCCAAACTCTTACAAGCTCCCACACTAAGCGTTTTGACTTTTGATAAAGAGTTTCTGATTCAATTAGTTGGCAACATCCCTAGTGGTGTACGTATAAAACTTATGACACTAATTGTCATCTATTGCATCACGAGTCACGACTCGTCACGATACGGCAGTTTGTTTGCACCTTCATTCCAATAATTCATTGGAATGGAATGATTTTTTCATTGTTAACCCTGTGCAATATTAATTAATTTAATAAAATTGAATAAATAAAAAATTAATGAAAAAACAAGTATTTTAACGCTCCAGGCGTATTGAAGATAATGGTGTTAATTCCGTTATTTGAAAAGCTCTAAATCCAACTTTTGTGTACAGTAATATAGCTAATTCGGTTGTACACAATCTCCAAACTAAATTGATAGTTTTAAATCTAATGCTTTCCTTTTCTGCAAGATACATTATGAAAGGGATAGCAATATATTTATCCTATCATTTTAGTTTAATTTAGAGATTGAGTAAAACGAATTAGGAACAATTTCGGTTAAATTGAGCGATTACAAAATTCACACCATTTATACAATTATTCATACTGTTAGACAAGTTATGAATTTAAAAAAAATAAGTTTAAAAAAAAGCTTTAAAAGTTTTGTAATATGTGCATCTACAAAGTGCGCAACAAGTGATTTTGTGTCATATATTAATAATTATGTATTGTATTAAGTTTGGTTATATAATATTTTGATATAACTTTTGCGTTTAAGCTGAATGATATTGATCTGTATTAAAGATATGTATATTAAGTATATCATATTTTATTTGTAATAGGAAAAGCGGTAGGCGACACTTATCAAGATTTAAAATTAGATTAATAACGAACTTTACATAATATACACGAATAATTTATTAGCAGGTATATTGTATACATATAAACAGCATTTAACCAGCTAAACACTTTAATTTTCCATTTTTTCTAAAGAATATTTCGTTGAAAATCGTGTACTATTTGTGCGTGTAAATAGTTTGAAATAGTGATACAAATTTTTACCTATTTAGTTATGAATAAATGGAAAATCTAGACTACAGACAGATAAGTGGACAGTGAAGACTTTTGACAGTGTCAAGGTAAGCGAATCAACTAGAACTTAGAATTCCAAAGGTATATTTTTGTATATAATGTAGTAAATTTTACATCTAAAGCAAACATACATTTACACGTCCCTATATGATTACAATCTCTAAACAAAATGCAAAAATTGTCTTATTCTGAAAAATAAATAACTAACTCTGAAGTGGTCAATACACGATATTAATTAATAAAATTACTACGCGCTAAACTTGTAAATATAACATAGAAATAATATCTTAGTTTGTATGTCTTTGTACCAAATCGTGAATTTAGGTGGAAAATTTGGAATTTTGAGCTAAATATTTATTTAACGTTTATAAAGAGAGCGTCATAAAAAATATTGAGGGTGAAATCGGGGACTTTTCACTATCTGAAAAGTGAATTTCCTATCCTCAAGTGAAAGACAATAACAAAATTTTTAGACACAAAAATTTTGAATGTCGAAATATTATATTAAAATTTTATAATTAGTGCAATATAAAAAAAAATATCAAAAGTATGTCAATAAAAAGTCATGACAAAATGTGTGTGCATTAATTTCGAAAATAAGTAAACGTGGTAACATACTTATAACATGCGAATGATGCAACTCATGACAAATTGTTCGAAACTGCAGTATCTAGGCTTCACAATATACTAACTCACTTTTTCATATATAATGACTCCAATCACCTTCTGTCGCGTCACGCATCACACAGTAATGTGTTTGCACCTTAAGTCGCAGTTCGCGTGTTATAAGTGTATTTCCGTCTTAATAAATATTTAATGTCAGGAACTATAATTATATATTTTTTATTGCTCTGAAGCCAAACTACAATATTGTCTTCCAAATAATACAATTAGTATATTTCATACTTAAGGAAATGGTTAAAAAGGTATTTTTAGAGGTTAAGGTAAAAACGTTGACACTTTGCCAGTTTAAAAAATTTCGTACAAAAATTATGCTAGAGTTAGGGGGTAAATTATATAAAAAAATTTATATTATATAATCGATCGTTTTCTTATTTTTTTTACAATAGCGGGTGGTGCACACTTGCGACTTTCGTCTCTCATAAGAAGTCTTTATACATCAAGTCGCAACATTGGAGAACTATTTCTTTAGATTTGACTAAAGTTGCAAGTACTCCGAGCCCTAATAAAAACATTTCTGACAGATTTATATGGGTATATTATTTTTAAACGGTTTTTTTGTTTGTAACCCCGTATTCAAAAATGTTTTTATTGAAATTATATATGTAATATAAATTCCTTAAAATTACCAACAATCGATTGGTGACTAACAAATAAAAAAAATATCATCAATACTGTTGCTACAGATTAATTTTAATTATTTTAATCTCAAACGGTAGAATCTATAAGCAACAACACTGGGAATATTTATTTTTAAATTAATTTATTTTAAACTGTATTATTTATCTACATTTACATAAAAAAAGTTTTATACGAAAGCGATTGAAAGTTCGACAATAGACATCGAATTTCGTTAATCAGTCGTATTTATTTCGTATTAGTCCAGGAGTTGGTGAGAAAATTGGAATAGGTGCTTGGTAAAAGCTGAAAGTTTGAACAGTTGGCAGGTTTATTTCGATATAGGTACTCAGTACTCATTATAACCACAGCCTAAGCAGATACTTCATACAGTCAGTCAATTGAGACGTCTAGACAGAGAAATCACAAGGGCGAAGCAGGGGAGGGATTACACCAATCGGTACAAGACGGTAGTACACACTTATGTAGGTGATAGGTACATATCCCAACCATAAAGCCAGTTTAGCCCGCAAACATCAAGAGCATCCTCTCACTGTATGTTTTACGCTGTGCTACAAATATAACTAATTTTTATTTTTTTACTATTTCAAACTGTTACTGAAAGTATAACAGTTTTCAGGTGGTGCGATTCATCAGACCTTCACAATTAGATAAGCAAGAAATCAGATTAAGAAAAATATAGGTATAATTATTTTCATCAGATGTCTAAATCCTCAAATCTGTTCATAGTCCACCGACTGATTGCAGATGGAAGAGATATGAAGAAAAAAAAAAAGTCTAAATAACCGGAACCGACAGCTTAGCGTATCCCTACAGAGCATCAAAGCTACCACTGTGGGTGACATCGTTTAACGAGCACAATCGAATTCTATGCATTCCCGCTACCTTATCAAACGATAAGGTAAAATAGAAGAATAATCTTAAAAACTTTTACCTTTTATCAAGCACCTAACTAAAATTCCCACAGGCTCTCGGAGTATATTAGTTTAGCTTAAGATCACACTAGGTAGTTTTTGATATCATCTTCCTTCAAGCCTAATATAACCACCTTATATCGAAAACTGTCACAGATGACCATCAAAATGATTTTGTCACAGATTTTATCCAGTTAATATCGAGAAAACAGTGGCACTAAGTGTGATCTTACAGTGTGTACGCTTCGGTACTGATTCGATTTGAATCAGATAAAAAAATCTGATCAAATAGAATTGATTCCAGATGTCAGTAACTCATTAGAGATGGCATCTTATCATCATCATCAGGCTTTGGACGTCCACTGTTGGACGTAGGCCTTTCTTAAAGAGCGCCACCACGGTGCTCAGCCTTCCTCATCCAGCCACTTCCCGCCAGCCTCTTTATATCATCGGTGCATCTTATACTATCCAAATAACCTAATTTAGTGCTACGAGTATTTCGGAATATTTTTTCTATGATTCAGATCGAACCAGTGCAAAAGCAATTTTAAACCCTGGTTTGCTAGGACAACGGTGCCTTCAAATCAAATCAAATCAAATTTCTTTATTTAATTATAATTTTATTTATATAGGCGTTCATCAGGGATATAAAATACAGTGGCATTTTAGCACAATGTAGACATCCTTAGGCCTCATTTACGCGAGAGCTTGTTTGACGTCCATTATAAAAGCGTCCCAATAAAATGAAATGCATTTCCCACACGTAAAAAGCTTTGACGTGTGAACAATATACTTGGGGAATACATTTGTACCACTTGGACTTCCATTAAAAAAGCTCTCGTCTAAATGAGGCCTTAAGTGACGTAAAAGTTTTCTCTATATGACGTCACCCTTTATGTGTCTCTGTGTAAAAAGACTATGTGACGGTACCGTTATCCTAGCAAACTAGAACTTTAGTATGTTAAACGCTAAATTTAGTTTATTTATTAGTTTATTACATTAATAATACAAGGGCTAGAGGCCCAGGAGTTTGGCACAACAGATTGTATGTCAGTATTGGTCCGTGTCGCCCGTCGGAGCAACTGAGTATACTGATGGGGGTCTGAAACAAAAAAAAAATCGTGATATTTTGTGATAGAAGTGTCCAACAAATAAATAATAACGATATCGAATCAAATATATAATATACAGGGTCTAAACAGAACGCAAAAACGAAGACAGGACAGACAGTACTGAAGATTACTAATACGATACCATAAAAAAAACTACGAAAACAATTGTAAGAATCCTGAATTTTTTAAAAGTTCACAATATATTGCAAATAAAACGTCTGATTGACGCTAGAGGTCAACAAACGTTCGGTAAATAGTTCACTCTACAAGATAATGCAAATGGTAATTGGTATTGGATCGTGTCATGATCACTAGTTTTTTTAGATTAATATCCTCGGATAACCTCTACACGTTGAACCTGTGTGCTTCGCGTAGGTTTTGGGAGGACATTCCAATAATTCAATGCAAATGTTTAAATAATACTTGCTTATTCTGACCGACGCTTATAGGCAATGCATCGTGTGGCTTCACTTTAAGTAGGTTTAATATAAGTAAGTACCTTAGACCTCTCCTTGGCGCAGGCAATCGGGAAGGCCGGGGCAGCGCAGACATGCGATCGACGCCTGTCGACGGTCGCGGCTGTTCTACTTGTGGCATCGTCACTGAGAATATATAGTATCATTATAGACAGAGTATACTCTATCTACAGAGAGAAATCAATATCCATACTAATATTATAAATGCAAGTGTGTCTGTCTGTCTGTCTGCTAGTTATTCACGGCCCAACAGTTGAACCGATTTTGGTGAAATTTGGTTGAGTTAGCTTTCATCCCGGGGACGGACATAGGCTACTTTTCATCCCGGAAAATCAAAGAGTTCCCACGGGATTCTCAAAGGCCCATCCGTTTGACCGATTTATATGAAACTAGTTCTGAAGTAGCTTGCATCCCGGAAATTGGCATAAGCAACTTTTTATCCCAGTAAAACAAATAGTTCCAATGGGATTTATAAAAAACTAAATCCACACAGATGAAGTCTTGGGCATCAGCCAGTAGTTTAGGCCTTTATTGCTACGCTATAAACTTCAACAAGATCCACAGTAAGATGCATAGCACTATGCATCTAACATTTTACAGGAAAAGCCGAATAAAAAATGATACCTGTCGCAGTTTTCTGAAGTGGCACAGAAGCGGGCCTGGACACTCGCAGCTGAGACGTACCCGCTATTGAGTAAGGCCGAGTTGTAGGAGGCTGTAACATTGCAAAGTTTTTTTTAAGGTTCCGTACCTCAAAAGAAAAAAAGGAACCCTTACAGGATCGCTTAGTTGTCTGTCTGTCGTGTCTGTCATCATGGTACGTAGGTAGGTTTTATAGCACAAGTAAAGGAAAAAATCTGAAAACTGTAAATTTGTGGTTACATCACAAAAAAATAATATTAAAATGTGTTCATGAACAAATAAATAATTAATATTTTCAATTTTCAAAGTAAGACTATGCCAAGTGGGGTATCAAATGAAAGGGCTTTACCTGTACATTCGAAAACAGAGTTTTATTTATTTTTAAGCACAATAGTTTTTGATTTATCGTGCAAAAAGTTGGAAAAAATTTCCAGATTACGGAACCCTCGGTGCGCGTGTCTAAGTCGCACTTGGCCGGTTTTTTCATATTAAGCCACCACCATATTGAACATATTCGAAAACATTGAAAAGAAGTTTTACATAGCGGACATCCTGATTAAACATGCGAGGACAAAAATATCCACAATTGCTTAAAACCTAGAAAATAACCTGTTTTCTTGATTCGCAGTCGATAAAATCGTATCATATCGAATTGACTATTTATCATGCACATGATTTATCTTTAGATGATCCTTTAAAGTATACAATATTATATATGTACAATGTACATAGATTTATTCAATTAATATGTATATAATATATATGTTGTTTTAATGAAAATAATAATAGTATGGTAGTGTGTGAGTGAACTTACAGGTGCGTAGTGGTTCCGCAGCGACACCGGCACGCCACTCGGCCCCACTGCGCTCAGCCGAAGCTTCACAAAATTGAACCGTATCACCAGGCCATACGGCATACGGCCCATAGCATAACAATACCAACAACCTTAATCGAAGGTTCGCTTCTATAAAATCTCTAAGCTCACAAGTCTAACTGAGAGATCTATAGAGCGCACTTAGACTTTGCTCAGACTTAAGACACTGTTAAAAAGAGACAGCGTATACAGCTGGCATAAATCTGTCTCGTTTTAACTGAAACTTAAGTCTTAAGTGTACTAAAGCCATAGATCTCAGTCTTAGGGCCTGTTTCACAACCGCCAGATAAACTTTATCTGATGGATAAAGTCATTTTGACTAATTCCTAATACTAAAACTGTCATAACGTCTTTATTTGTTTAGGGAAAGTACTTGTCACTTTTATCTGGTAGTTGTGAAAAGGGCCCTAAATATAGTGCTCTCCCTTTCACAATGTACCTACTGCGCGAAAATGGAGAGCATTGCTGATGGACCTGTCAATTTAATTTAGAGATTTATTTACTTTCTATGCAAGTATTTTGAAGTGAAATTAATTCTTAAGGCATGGGAAAAAATAGGTGAATCAAAAGTTGCCTGGAAGTGGCATCAAGAATTCGGTATGTTTGTAACTGACACAACCAAAACCAATCCCACTTAACCCAACCTAATTTGACCCAACCCGATTCAGTGTAATAGGATCTAAAGAAGTTTCACTTTTGCGTGTACGTACACAACGGGTACACGCAAGCAATTTTTTTTTGTTGGATTATGCTATGAGCCGTAACGTTGAACATACACAAACATGTAGGATTAATAACACAATAATTAACACAATGACAATGAAGGGTTAGTCACAAAATATTAAAATCACTTAAACACATCACGAAGGTTCAGTTGCACCAATAAAACGTAAAGTGGGTTGTCATGATAAAGGTAGTGCGACCCATACTGATTTTACTGACGGTCAAAGATTAGCGCTAATCGAAACGTAACTTTAACTACCTGTCGTACTAATGCAACTGGACCTTAATTTAGAAAACCACCACCATGATTGTTTTATTTTACCCCAAAGTAAACTAAAATGATCCACAACTATATTTTATACCCTATTTTTGATATCATATAATATTTGCTCTAAACTTCTGATACAAACTGTTGAGATGTGGATTACACTTTCAGCTTTTCCGTTTTACACTTTCAGGTTTTCCGTTATTATAAGTTGAGTACCTTCAAGGCAAGAGTGCAAAGATATCTTCTAGGCAAGTGCGTTCCAAGTTAGGCTGAAATCTATTGAGCGTTCTTTGACTTTGCTCAGATTTAAGTTCCAGTTAAAACGAGACGGATTTATGTCAGCGATATAACGGTTTGAAACCTGCTAATTTCACTCACAAACTTGTAATAATCCTAAGTATTCGTATCCTAAGGAACGTGTAAGTGAAGTAAGGAAGATTTTAAAAGGCGCTTGTTAGCTTTAGAATACCATTTTAGCCTAATTTTTTAAATCATCTAAGCTAATCATGACTAATATTTCTCTTTCCCCTCCAACTAAGCGTAAAGCTTGTGCTAGAAGCACAATAGCGCAACGGATGGAGTTTGAATCGCTAACATTTCACTGCGCTTCTCAACATTTGAGCTATTAAGGCTCAAAATCTTATGATCACTTGTTTGGTCATTCATATTGTTGCTTATAACTTAGCTTAGCTAAAGCTTATCATGGTAAATATCAAACCCCTTAGGTTAGATATTTACCATGATAACAAGTTAAGAGTAAAATAGCTTACATCTTTCGGCGCCACAAGTTGACTTTGCGGTCGCTCTCGACGCAAAGTCTCAGTTCCTTGTCGGACGAGTGCTGGGGGATTCATTAACGTTGGCCTCTCTTGTCTTTCTGCTTCCATTTCTCTCTGGAAGGATAACGCTTTTATAGTAAAACTAGATGATTTCCGCGACTTCGTCTACGTGGATTTAGGTGTTTAAAAATCCCATGATAGATAAAAGCATCTATGTTTTTCGCATTTATAATATTAGTATGGATAAAAGTTAAGAAATATTATCAAAAAAAACTACGTATGCATGTCAAAATGAAGAAAAAGTGTTAAGGGTCGATGATTAAAAAGTGTGACAAATTGAGCCAACGCCACGTGAATTTTTATGTAACATAACGAGGGAATGATGTGAGAGATCTCAGATGGAATATGGTATAACAAAGGAACAGTTAGGGCTCTTTTCTGGTACGTTGCGTCGCGCGTTGTTCTACTCCATATAACAAGCAAACGCTTCAGCATAAACATTCTCATACTTGACTATATGTTTGAGTTAACAGCGCTCCAGAAAAGACTCTTAGACGCGTACACTATTTGCCGTACCAACGTCCGCCCCGCTAACATTCACGCCGCGGGTGGAGGCACGCACCTGATGTGTTGCGATAGTGTAGGACTCCCGTCGTTGTGGCACGGCGAGCGCCGAGAGTGTGGGCGGTACAGGCGCAGTTGGACTGAGGGCGGGGTTGGACGCGTACACCCCTCGCCGTACCATCGTCCGCCCCGCTAACACTCGCGCCGCACTTGATGGTGGGTTGCCTACGAAATGGTATCATTACTTATTGATCTTGAAAAAACACACATCTACCTATTGCATCTACCTACTGTAACTTTCGTATGAAAAGCGATAATTTTTGTCGACAAATTAGCAAAGGCGAAATTGCTCAGTTCACGGTCCAGGGCCATTACATAAAGTTACCTTTTTTTTAATAAAATGTTTATTTCACATTATCTTGTTATATAGAACATAGGAACTTATCGGTCTTCTACGCATAATACATGAGCGTGTGCTCAGGAACTTCACAAACTTGTACTTCCTTTACCGTTCAAACGCAGACCAGCGAAATGGCTCACGAGTTCTGACATTTTTCGTTAATGCCATCCAATCAACCAACATAAAAATATCTTGTTCAGCGTTCCTTATACGAACCGCTAAGGTTCCACAAAAGCCTTTTCGTTATAGGTGTCACAGACAGTCCTCTGTGCAGGGCCTGCATGGAGGTTGATGAAACACCGACGCACGAGCTCCTTGAGTGCACGCACGGGCGTGGCAGAACAACGAGAACGCCATTAGGGGATCCCCAACCTCACTTCATGAAGCCCTCGGCAACCTGGGCGGTCTACTCAGCTTCTGGAGCGAGCTTGGATGGCTAGAGTGAAGACTTCGCCGGGGAGAGGCAACACACGCACAACAGACGGAAACATTTAAGTGCGGAAACCAGCCCAGATAGAAGAAAAAGAAGGTGTAGAACCTGGCCATCTATAACTAAGGTAACTTAAGTCTTCAAGCCAAGTGTGAATAGGCATCTTCAATAATAAAGCAAGGATGTACATAATGTGAAGAATTGTGTGTACTCACCAGGTATCCTATTAAGTTCCTTGTGTGAGCTATACTGTCGGAGTTTTGATGTCGGTAAACATGTCTTCCTTGGGATAGTTGCGGGCGGTGGCATAACACTGTACAGCCCTGGAATAATTACATTTATCTTTGATTATAACAATATATTGCCTGGAAGAGATCACTATAGTGATAAAGGTCACCCTCTGTTTGCAAATATTTCCTGTATTTTATTCTTTGTCATAGTTTTAGGAAATAAAGTGTTTAAATAAAATTAAAATAAATATTTTCACAAACCACCGATTTTGGAGGGTACAGAGATAGTTTGCGTTTCGGAGCAAGTCATGGGCTACGTTTTGCCCTGGAAAAACAAAGAGTTCCCACGGGACGTTTAAAAACTTCAATCCACGCCAATGAAATCTCAAGAATCAACTATTTAGTACAGAGATAGCCTGCATCTTGGAGATGGATATAGGCTATTTTTTATCCCAGAAAATCAAAGAGTTCCCACAGGATTTTATAAAATATACCTAAATCGATATAGATAAAGACACGGGCATCAGTTAGTATATAATAAAGTTGAATTCATTTGATTACGTAGAAAAGACTTGTAGGCTTAGAAATCCCATGGACAGGTACATCTTCCTCCCTCCGTCCCTGGCTTCCTCGTTTCTAATTTAAACCGCTAGGATATGGAACACACTTCTGGCATTCGTTTTCCCCTCCACTTTTAATATGGGTACCTTTAAGTCAAGAGTGAATAGGTATTGTTGTAAGCAAGTGCGCTCCATCTTAGGCTGCATCATCACTTGCCAGCAGGTCTGATCAGAAGGTTGCGTGTTCAGATCACGTCGGGGTCACCAGAATATGTAGCAGCGAATGTTACTGATAAATGAAATGCTGCTTACATATTTACACTTTGTATTATATGAACAAATATTTACAATATGGCTGTAGTTATAATAAAACTGTGGTATAAAACGAGGGCCGGAGCTTGATGCTAGACCGAGGTGTTGCGGTCTTGATGTTTCTAAGGTGAATTCGTTGAATGCGCTGCCCGGGGTTCGTCCAGGCCAGCAAGATATTTTGAATTGTTCCGAATTCAAATTGTGTTCTCTAAGTGACAGCTGCAAAGTGTGTTGCTTTCTTCGCAGCTGCCGGTCTTAAAAGAGGCTGCATGCCTCTACAATTGCACTAAAGCTATAGCTAGTATATAAATTAAAAAAAAAAACATCTTACCATTCTCCGTAGGCGAAACTCTATTCACGGCAGCTGGCTTTACCATTTGTGAGGGAGCCGATATTTTCTTCTCGGGATAATTCTTTGCAGCCATTATATCCCTTTTAGCGGATGTCTTTTTGACCATGGTGGCACTGTTAATGACTGCCGTGTTCAAATATGGCTTCCCCATGTTATCGTTTGAGTTTGGAGCCCTAGCGACGGTATACGATTTGTCGTTTACGTTAAAGTATGTCTTCCCCATATCAATAGAGTTCGGAACTTTATTGACGGTATACGATTTGTCGTCTACCATGTTATTATCGTAAATTGGGGATATGGTGCTGTTGATATCTAAGAATTCTTGCTTTACGCCCCTCTTGAGGAGCATGAGTGGTGTTGATGCTACTTGAGCGCCTGTTGAATAAAATATATTTTTTAACAATTTTTTCTTCTAATCATAACCCTTCCTTTCGGCTTTGCTGTAGTCGGGGAAAAAAGTAGTACGATAAGGTTGCCACTTTTTTATATTTATGGTTTGCTTTGTAGATACGTGTTTTCTGTAATAATTTTATGGTGTACAATAAAAGTATATGCATTCATTCGAATGATCCGTTACATAGGTATCTAAAGTGCAGACTTAAAACTACGACACTTAGGTCACATTTGAAAGCTCTCAGTCGGCTAGATTTCTTCCAAGCGACGTCTTGAACAATGATCAACAAACTAACACCAAACAATATTGAAGTATACGTATAAAACTTCTAAGCACACAGAGCGGCAGACGGCGGGAAACGACTTTGTTTTATACTAGGTTGAGCCTCAATAGCTCATCGGTAAAGGAGCGAACTGGATTCCGAAAGACCGGCCGGTTCAAACCCGTTGTACTATTGTCGTACCTACTCCTAGCACAAGCTTTACGCTTAATTGGGGGGGAAAGGGGAGTATTAGTCATGGTTAGCATGACTTTTAAAAAATGTAGAGATAGTATAGTCATTGACTTACGTGGATCAACGGTATCAGGCACACTCTCGGGCGGACTGCTGGAGCTAAAGGTGCCTGTATCCGTTCCTGTGCTCTCACTTGAGCCAACCATCGCCCGCTCTTGCATACCCCAATCCTGACACTACAAATAAAAAGCAATTTAGAAAATCAAACCGACTGTATAATCCAAATATATGTCTGTGATGTATAATCCAACATATATTAGTCGGCTGAATATTTTGTCTTTAAGTAAGACAGGAAAAAAGTTGAATACAGCGGCTATGAGCCCACATAGTACTAGTAGTAGTAGTATACACATAGTAGTAGTAGTAGTAGTAGTAGTAGTAGTATGAGCCACACAGTGGGCACAGTAGTATAGTGGGAGAATTTTTGCTGCCATACTCGAAATGAATGAATCTTTAAAATTTGCGTCATTGCCTGTAGGTTAAACGGACTACTACTTCAGCGTTTAAACTAGCATTAAAGTATTCATAAATTTTTAGCAACACAAATTTTCATCTGGCATATCAAAAGTACCGTTTATCTTTTGATTAAGGACTAAAATCGTATTGACATGACAGTTGACACATAGAGCAAATAAGTCGAATCCTTTCTCAAAAATCCATACTAATATTATAAATGCGAAAGTGTGTCTGGCTGTCCGCTACCTTTTCACGGCCCTACAGTTTATCCGATTCTGACGAAATTTGGTATAGGGTCAACTTATATCTCGGGGACGGACATAGGCTACTTTTTATCCCGGAAAATCAAAGCGTTCCCACGGGATTTCTAAAGACTCATTCGCTTAACCGATTTGTATGAAATTTTGTACCGAGCTAGCTTGCGTCCCTGTAATTCTAGTGCACTATAAGCTAACTTTAATATTTATGTAAAATTACGATAATTGAACGCCAACAGTTTTTAAGGTAGTCTGTTATTGCAAACTAGTTTATTAGGTTAAACAACTTACCTCTTGATTCAACGCCCTATCACCGGAATCGATAAGGCTCATGGTTGCAGAATTTATATCGATTATGTTATTATCATCTGCCTTCACGTGCACAACTGTCGCATCCAGCGCGCTAGTTGCAAAGGTTTTTGGAGAGGTTGGAGATGGTTTTTTGAAGGTTGCATTCCTTTTCGGAGTTTCCCTCATATGTTCTTCTGGTCTGTCGTAGTTATTCATCGCTCTCCGTCTAGACAGTAATTCTGAGGCATTTTCCATACTCTGTTTTGGCACTGTTATAACAGTTTGGTTTGGAAGTTGGATAGTTTTAACTGGCGATGTATCTACTTGGTTCACTGGATTTGAAGGTTTGTCCGGTTCGCTCGGTAATGCTTTCCTCGCCAGTGACAGCTTTTGTCTCGCCTGTATAATCTCATTTAGTTCCTGTTTATCGAGGGTAACATTCATACTACTCTTGCCTTGATCGACCGCTTGCGTTTTAGGGATGCCCATATCTTTATAAAAAGTATCGTCGCATTGGAAAGTTCTGTTCATATTTTCCTTTTCTGCATCGTTGTCTCGCCTGAATTTATTATTGGAATAATGCAGAGTAATAGTCTCACTCATTTCACCGTTGGGTTTGTTTTGAGTTTTCGGTGAGTTCTTGGGTTGGGGGACCCCTAAATTGTTATCACAGTTTTCGTTTAGAACTTTCACTGTATCAATCTGACACGCCTCTTCCTTCGCTTTGGTGTAACTTTCAGAGTTTTTGATCGAGTCTCGTTTGGTGACACTATTATATAGGTGACATCTTGGTCTTGCAGAGAGGAGTTTTTCGGATTGTTCCAAATGAGTGAATGTTGCTGAACTAAATATATTTGTGTCATTTGTTTCAGTTTTGGCTTTCGATGAGTTTGAGACTACGTAAGAGGAGTTGACTGAGTTGACTAAACTGGGCGGTAGAGAGTCCATGAAGCTATCGTTGTCAGGATAAGTAGTTTGGGAAAGGAAACTAGTGCTCATATCCTTTTCGTCTAAGATGCTGAGTGTCATACTTGTCATCATAGGGTCTATGCTATCCCGACCGGACATCGGTAGCCCTGAAAATGTTTTATATTTTATGAAGAACAAATTTATTAAATTTAACATAACTATTTTCAGTAGCATCTAAAAACTATTAATAATTTGCCAGATGAAACCTTCAATGTATTTTGTTGTTTAGGGGTTGAATTTTGAAAAATCCTTTCTTAGCAGATGCCTACATCATAACAGCTAGCTGCATGTCAAATTTTACCCTGATTGGTCCAGTAGTTTGAGCCTAGCGATGATAGACAGTCAGTCAGACATCTTTTTTTATAGCTACCTATACTCATGTAAATATATTTGCAATATCATTTTGGTTCCTAGAGAAGTTTTACCTGAGTCTCTCTGCGATTTCCGGCTATCCATAGACTCGGCGTTGAAGTTCCCAGAGTTCTCCAGCATCGAAGAGACGAGACTTGGCGGCGACATGCGCATGAGTGATTCGCCACTCCGGTACATGTTCATGCTGCTACTTTCCTGCATTACATGCATTATGCCTCTGAAAAGAGCAGAAAAAATTATAGTCATAACAAACAAGAGTTATTAAGCTTAAAAATAGAGTTATTAAAGTTAAAAATTAACGTATATTAATGACGTACAGTAAATTACGTAGTAACGTACAGTATTTAATTACGTACAGTAATGGCAAAATAACACTTTTTTTGGAATGTAACCATAAATTCACGGTTTTCTAATTTGTCCCTGTACTCGTGCTATAAAACATTGCTATCTGCCAAATTTCATGATTCTAGATCAATGGGAAGTACCCTATAGGTTGTGATCCCCTTGACGGGTCTTGAAGACAGACAACGAAATGATCCTTATAAGGGTTCCTTTTTGTCTGGAGATACGGAACCTTAAAAAAAGGTATATTATACCTTAAATACAATATTCGCAACATTCGTCATCTATGAAATTAAACTTTTACAGATAGTCAATCATTTCTCTTCTTGCCAATAATAAAAATTAAATGTATATATATTATGTTTGTGTGTGTACATATGTATGTGTAAATCTGTTTAATTAAAAGTCGATAAAAATAGATTTCCGGCCAATCATTTGAAATGACTCGACGTAGAAATAAAAAGCCGTGAAAGCGTTCAACACAAAGGAACGAAAACGACAATCGTTAGCGTAAGACTTTGACTTTCAATATGTGTGTAATATTTTATACTTAAAAAAATCCAGTCAATTTTAGACTAGCCTTTGACAAGTTTACAAAATCTATTAAAAGTATGCTGCTAAAAAAGCATAATATAATAATCGAAGATTATGATAAAAAGCCAGGATTTGACTCGCTCCAACCATGCGCGGGTTGCAATTGCTTGCACAGTATTCCGTTCTATTCATTCCATCAGCCTGTATACGTCCACTGCTGGACATAGGCCTTTCCAAGAGCGCGTCACCAAACACGGTCCTCCGCCTTCTTCATGTCATCGGTCCAGCGGACGTGAGGTCATCCCACTCTGCGCTTACCAGGTACGCGGTACAGTATGGCATAATATTATAGTAAATAAAACATTTGAAAAGAGCAACCGCCGAGTTTCTTGTTGGTTTTTCTCAGTAGGAACGGCATTTCGAACGAGTGGTAAATTATTTTAACTATTCAAACGCCAGATAGACTGACCAGTTGAGGTAGTCCAATTTAGAGAAAATTTCACAACATTGCAAAATTAGTCACCAATAGAAACCGTTTGAGGGTAGGAATTTGCCAGGACCTTGATCTCCAGGAATGAAGGAACGGCCGAAAAGGGAGATTTTAGTAAATACTGTATCATTCTTCATTTTCTGGAATGGAGACCGCGTACCGGTAAGCGCAGTGTGGAACGACTTCCAGCCCGCTGGACCGGTGCTCTGAAGAAGATTGCGGGGAGCGGGCGGATGAGGAAGGCGGAGGACCGTGTTTGGTGGCACGCTCTTGGAAAGGCCTATTTCCAGCTGTAGACGCATACAGGCTGATGGAATGGAATGGAACTCTTAATTTTACTCACTTGTTGAAAGTGTTGTGTATGTTGTGCGCCGGCTGCGAGAGGTCGATGTTGATCGCTTTGAACGGCACATGTTCGGGCGTCGAGTTTTCTCCTTCGGTATCTTCAAGCTGTAAGATAGAATCAAGCGTAAAATTCACTTGTCTGTATGATGCCATGCCGTCGAAATTGGTAACTGATTTTTCGACCATACTTGGATTAAGTTGAAGTTTTGCAGACACGTGTGGTTTGGATGACAATAGATGCTTGTGTCTCCAATTAGCGTCTCTGATGATGAAGGTGGAAATTTTTAGGACAGGTTTACATTTTATTTATTATTTTGTGTCTTCGGGGCTATTACATAATTATCTAAGGGCCTGTTAATGGAGAGAATTTATAATGTTAAGGTTTAACTTAATTTTATAATTTTTTTCTTATTTTATCTAAGCGTAAGTATTGAAATGTTTTTATTTGAGTTACGTTCTCCTGTTTCTTAAACTCAGACTTTTTGCTTAAATAAAAGTCTACGCCTGCCTCAAATAAAATGCTTAAAAACTGTATAATTTCTTATGGCAGAAGCCGGTCAATGCATTCAACCAAAAAATCTTCATCTCACGTAACTATTAGACTTGCTCTGAAATCGAAAGTGATTTGTAGTCACGGCATCGATTTCATAACAATCACAATATTGTCTGTATATCGATGTGACTTTACGTTGTATAAAATAGATACATATTTAGTTACATTTATAGTATCCTCGTGTATGTTCCGTTTTAGACGACTTTTGAAAACTAAATAATCTAACTGATGCCATTAAAATAAGGTGTAGCCTCAATAGCTCAACGGTTATAGGAGCGGACTGAAATCCGGAAGGTCGGCGGTTCAAACCCCACCCGTTGCACTATTGTCGTACCTACTCCTAGCACAAGCTTTACGCTTAGTTGGAGGGGAAAGGGGAATGTGAGTCATGATTAAAATGGCTAATATTCTTTTTTAACAAAAAAAAACTAAAATAAGGTCAAAGCAAATATAATAAGATAATAAAGAGTGAATTTACTTCCCATTTTAGAATATGAATATATTTTGTAGATATAAAATATCCGTTTTTAAAGTTTCTGACAAAGTGACTTACACTTTTAGTAACTTAAAAACCACATTCACTAAGGATACCCTATATAAACAGACCTTAAAACGATCGACAGAATTTGTCCGAAAACCAATGACTAGATTCGAAAGCCTTTGCTTACAAAATTATTCGATTGTCCAAGTTTGCAAAGAAAGTTTTGTCTAACTGACTCATATCGTGTGGGTGTATCCGTATTTTCCATTCTACCAATGAATTAACGTCTATCCGGCGTCTATGTGTTATCATACGGATAATAATATCTTGTTAGTAAGCAAACGACGTAGGTCACGAAATGTTTACTCTTGGCAATGACAGTCGAAGACGTCACATCTACTCCACAGACCAAGCTATGACGTAATTCTCAGATATCGCGGAAATAGAAAAGCAATGTTTAGGTCTTGGACGAATTGTTTAGGTGTAAGATGGAACGCGTTTCCTGGAATTTTAAAATGAGGTTACCAACATGCCTACATATTGTAAGTAGGTAGAAGTTGTAGCCATTGTTACCTAAATGCCAAAAAGCTTCGAAAAATAGGGACTAGCATGAAAGTTTTGGGCACTTCGGTAACCACCAATCAAAAGGTGCCAATCAAATAATATTTAATTGTGGGATATCAGGAATTCAAGTTTTTAAAGAGGCTTAGATTCAAATTGTCCCCAGGAGCTTCACTACATACGAACTAGTTTGGTTAAGTGTGACATCATCTCGGTCAAATTCGAATTTCCTATATTGATTTTACATACTTGCAAATAAATACTAAATATAATATGAATATGTAGAAGGTTGTGTTTCCAATTTACAGAAACATCGTCTCTGTAGCATAAATATCACTTTACAAGAGTCACAATTACTTAGTGTAAAATTTTACAAACCCTATGACTGCACCAAGTCATGGTTTACATATTGCAAAACATGCTTTGAGATATTAACACGAAAAATCAAAGAGTTCCCCACGGGATTAAAAAAAATATATAACTACACGCGAATGAAATCGTGGGCATGATCTAGTTAAAAATATGTATGGCTTAAACAGGCCAAAGTTAATTAATAATAGTGGAAAACTGAATTGAAATAATTTAATAGATAAGTAATTGGATATAAAACTGCAATTTCATAAAGAACAAAATAGCATTATAATGCAAAATGCAGAATTGACACTGAGAATATGAGTAGGTTTATGAAAATGCAACACTAGAAGCAAGTATCGTATATCACTTTACGCAATGCTAAACCGAGAATAATATTTCACGTAGGAATTGATGTCTGTCCCTTTGCGGTGAGCTGTTACCTGAGTTACGTAGGCATACTAGTTTTATACCTAACTAGCAGATGCCCGCGACTTCGTCCGCGTGGATTTAGGTTTTTCGAAATCCCGAAGGAACTCTTTGATTTTCCGGGATAAAAAGTAGCCTACGTACTAATTATCTATCTCCATTCCAAATTTCAGCCAAATCTGTCGAGTGGTTTTTGCGTGAAGGAGTAACAAACATACAGACACACATACAGACACACATACACACAAACTTTTGCCATTATAATATTCTGTTACTAACTACAAACTAACCAATAAAGTAATTATTATCTTTCTTCTTGAAGACAGAAGATTGATAACCTAGTTATATCTAGCTGATGCTTTAAAATACATCCATACTTAAAATAACTTCATGTATCAACAAGATAAAGTTGAAAACTAAAACCCGACTGCGATCGTCTTAATAAACGCTGAAATATTATAGCAAAAATTGTTTTTCTGTCGCTTGGTATATTTTAATTTTGTAGTACATTTATATTTATGAACTCAGAATTTTCTCCTCTTTCATTTGACACCTCACTCGATACAATAGCAAAAAAAAAATTTTGGAGACCCCCACTTTTTTCATGTAACATCCGTTAGGTTAATTTTTTTCGTATAAAATGTAGCCTATGCCACCCGGACCTTTACGACGAACCGATTGACACCTCATTCATCAAAATCGGCCCAGT
Source organism: Maniola jurtina (assembly GCF_905333055.1). NCBI lineage: Eukaryota > Metazoa > Arthropoda > Insecta > Lepidoptera > Nymphalidae > Maniola > Maniola jurtina. The sequence continues at coordinate 7,067,852 of NC_060049.1, read as the reverse complement.
AGTTTAGGCGCTATGGTGGAACACACAGAATCTGGATACAATCATACATACACATGTACATACATACATAAACTGCTAAAATCATAACCCTTCCTTTTGGCTTTGCCGCAGTCGGGTAAAAAATACTCGCAGTGTGGGACGACATCCAACCCGCTGGACTGACGACCTTAAGAAGGTAGCGGGAAGTGGGTGGATGAGGAAGGCGGAGGATCGTGTGTGGTGGCGCGCTCTTGGCAAGGGCTATGTCCAGCAGTGGACGCAAACAGACTGATTGATCAAAAAATAATGTAATCACAAAAAATATTTTTTTTTGGGATATGATGAATAATAATAATAAACTATGATTTAACGTGTTTCTTTATCTCTTCACTTGTTCTGTGAAACATTGCTCAAATTTCATGATTCTATTTCAATAAGATGTACCGGGTACCCTAGGTTTTGATTTAATTGCGAGCGTCAAAATATTTATTTTTTATTGCGTTGATTTAGAAGCTTCATTTTTTTGTACAGCTCCAAGGGTCCATAGTAAGTCAAGGGACCTAAATACACATTTGAGTTCTAAGAAAAAGCATGACGACAGACAGTCAAGGAAGAAGACAGACAAGGAAGTGGTCTTATAAGGGCTCTTTTTTCCTTTTGAGCTACTAAATATATTAACTCTAAAACGCCTAGGCACAGAAGAAAAAATGTTAGTCGCCCTAAAATAGGTCAACAGTTGATACTAACTGGCAGTTAACTAAGAGACAGTTATCTCGAACTAAAAATATAAGCTATAAAAAGATCAGCGTTACCAAATCGTCTGTAACGGTATCAATGGACGCAATAAACTGCGCGTGACCGACAGATCCGAGTTGCTTTCAATTAAATTCGATACCATGATAAATCTAATAAATCCCCGCTCAGAATATCGCAATGATTGACTTTGGTTCTCATATTACGAACACATTATTCAGTTAGTGTCAGCTATATATACCAGCTGTGACCTTGAACCTGCTCAGTGGGTGATTTATCGATCTATTTGTAATAAAGTGAGATGGCACGGCGGGGATATCTATATCGCTGCACGATTGGTACATCAGTCAATCTTTAGTTTCTTAGCATAGAACAGCATGTCAACGGTCAACCATATTGTACATTTAGACTGATCGAAAGCCAGATCACCATCATCATCGCGTACCCTATTCGAAACGAAGGTTGGCAGTCATCATACGAAAAGCCAACTCTTTCAACTTAGGGTAACTAAACTAAGTTAACCCACTTACAACATTTCTAGAATTGCATCGTCACTACCCATCAATCCAGGTCAAATCGCAGACAAGGCCTTGCTTGAAATGGAATAAAAACAAAATCTGCCTGGTTTTTGTTTTTATTCCATTCCAAGCTAGGAACGAGTTATTCCATTTCTAGGAACTATAATATGACGAAGGTTTAACGTGACTAATACTCCTCGCGCCGCGACGGATGTCTGGCTACTCTACTTTACTAAAAGTTCAAGATCGATTAAATGAGTTTCCCATAAAACTGTTTAGTGATTGTTTTTATGCACCAGTAAACGGTAAATACAGACTATTTATACAACAGCAGTTGTGATGTCATTCCGAACAATCAGATTCACATTGGCGGGTTCAACTGCCTTAAATTAAAACGAAATTACCGGTTTTTTGGTGCGAAACGGCAAATACAGATGTGCTGATGTTTCGGATGCTGATTTTCATGGGATTGGTTAATTAAGCTCTGACCAATGTCAAACAACTACTAATACATAATAATAATAAAAAACCCGTAACACAAATGACAAAATTTTCAGAGCTAAAATTACATGTTCAGCCCTTGGATGAATAAATACTGTTCAGCCCACGTTTTTCGCATTAGACGTCGAAGAAAGAAGACAGCACGCTCTATCACACTAATATTATAAAGGAGAAAGTTTGTATGTGTGTGTGTGTGTGTGTGTGTGTATGTTTGTTACTCCTTCACGCAAAAACTACTGGACGGATTGGACTGAAATTTAGAATGGAGATAGATTATACCCTGGATTAGCACATAGGCTACTTTTTATCCCGGAAAATCAAAGAGTTCCCACGGGAATTTTTAACACGCGAACGAAGTCGCGGGTATCAGCTAGTAATAATTAAACTTGTGAAGGAGTACTTGATAATGTCATTCCCTATACCACTTCATCGCGAAACCTTAAACCCCATGACTATTTTCAGTGTTAGCATCAACGTTGGACGTTTGCAGATGATATGTGTGTGTGTGTGTGTGTGTGTTTGTTATTCCTTCACGCAAAAACTACTGGACGGATTGGGCTAAAATTTAGAATGGAGACAGATTATACTCTGGATTAGCACATAGGCTACTTTTTATCCCGGAAAATCAAAGAGTTCCCACGGGATTTTTAAAAAACTACATCCACGCGAACGAAGTCGCGGGCATCAACTAGTATTAAATACTAATTTGAGGAGCATAGACTGATGGATGTGAAAACGTGGACAGAGGGTGAGATGCAACCTCAACGATGATTTAAGCGTGTCCTGGCTCGTCCGGAACGTGCGGTCAGCGGACAAGTTGGCATGTCTAAAGATGCTATAAATAAAATAATACCTGTGGGTCATCGTCTTGGATCACGCCCCGCCTCTTCATCGCGAAATCCTTAACCACATGGCTATTCTCGGTATTGGTATCAACATTGAACGTCTTCAGTCTCAACATGGGGCTGATTGGACCCAAGGGATTGTTGTATTTGTTGTATGTCAGATACTTGTTCGGCGAGGAGTTGAGTGATGGATGTGGGGACATAGACGGCGGGTTGGATGAAACTTCGACGATGCTTTGGATGCTTGGTCTTTGCATGCGCTTCTTTGGCCTGACGTAAGTGCGCGAGTCGAATTTGTGTTTATCGGGCAATGCCACTTCATCTGAAACAAACATTATCATTACAGCTTTTGTTGTTATTAGGGTTCCGTACCTTAAAAGGAAAAGGAACCCTTATAGTAACACTGTCTGTCAAGAAAAACTATAGGGCATTTTGTCTGGTAGGTAGGTCTTACAGTACAATTAATAAAGGAAAAAATTTGTAAACTGTGAATAACTTGCGGTTAAGAACATCATAAAAAAGAATTAAATGTGTTCACGAAAAAATGAATTTACTAAATCACATAGGTATAGTGGCACAGTCCGGTCCGTAATTAACTTGCAGTGTTACACATAAAAGTGTTATATTCCTCGTACGATCGTACGGAACCCTTCGTGAACGAGTCCGACTCGCACTTGACCAGTTTTTTTACTCTTATTTCGACCGCGTAAAGGTAACTATTCTAGATCATGAGAAAATAAAGAGAAATTACATTTCTTCGAGATTAATTAAAATAATTTCCTATCAAAGTTTACTTAAATATTTAGGCTAATTAGTTATTAAGTACTTCATGTATACGGAAATAATTTCCATTTACCGTTAGTACATAACGTATTCACTGTCGTTATTTCGTACCGTTATGTAAACTGGACTGCAAATGACATCCGGACAAAAAGAAACAGATTGCATATAATAGATTCGCCAGGCAATCTGCCAATCGAAAGTGGTGCTGATGGGCCGAACACACAAAACGCTACGCGACCGGTCGCGATTCGACGCCATGGGAGATTTGTGACGTCTGTTCAGACTCTCAGAGGATCTACTATGAAAACGGGAATGGGATGGAAAAACCGGCTGAGTGCGAGTCACACTTGCGCACCGAGGGTTCCGTACTCGGGTATTTCTTCCAACATTTAGCACGACAAATCGAAAACTATTAGGTATGCATACTAATAAATAAAAATCTGTTTTAGAATGTACAGATAAGTCCCTTTCTAATGATAGGCACCCCGTTTGGTATAGTTATCTTACTTTTTACATGACGGACACGACAGACGGACAAACAGACAGACAGACAGACAGTGATCCTATAAGGTTTCCGGTTTTCCTTTTGAGGTACGGAACCCTAAAAAAGATAGAGTTTGCGTGATATCACGTAGTAGTGAGATTGCGTGGTACAGGTGTGTTTCCGGCGTGTCCGATAAGACGTCGATTTGTCTGACATATCTAGGGCAAGAGACTACTACGTGAACAATTAGTGAAAATCAAAAAGAAAATGGCGGCCGGAAGCTTTCCGTTGGTTGCTTAATTAACAGGAAACGTTCTTCGTGTATCATTATGATTGACAGTAAAAAGGGTGAACATTGTATAATCAATTAAGTTACAGCAAAGAGCCAACAATATATGAGTAAGTAGTTAGATGTAAAAGGATGGTCGTGCTTTGGTTCTGATGGAAACCTTTCAACGTATCCAATTTATTTATTGAGAGGTTGGATGGACATATTCATACAAGTACCCTGGAATAGGTGTGAATACAAAATGACAGTAATTTTTTGTACCGATTCGGATCACCTCACTGCCGTCCTAACAAAGAGTGCAATAAGTCGAGTTTTTGGGCAAATTGACTTAAGACCATATCCGTAATCAGGAAAATGAGCTCTATATTTTCGCCTTAGACGTCTTTTTTGTATCTTCAGTAGTTTCTGTTCTGTTGGTTATCAAAACTGCAATATGTAATATTACGATTTGTAAGTAGCTAATCATAACCGCGAATATCTCGAAAGTAGTCGAAACCTAGTTATTGCTCTCTTCGTTAGGACGGCAGCTCACTGAGCGTACTGAGAATTGACACTCTGTGGCAAATGATCTTCGTGTTGACACTCTATGTTGATAGATGTCTCACGCTCACATGCCGATCACAGCTGCTATCAACGCCAAATTAGCGACAGTCAAGTTGCTTCAAAAACACGTCGGCAATCACAAGTCTAACGTGTATTAGTAGATGTCCGTACGCGGGGTGTAAACCTTGAGATTTCGCATTTAGGTTTTCACAATAACTTTGACCCCACGGAAAGAACAGGATTTTTAGAAATTCCACCTGAGGCAAGCTGGGACCTAGTTATTGTATGACTCGTGGACGAATAACCACTGAATATTTTAGGCTTTCAATTAGTGCGTTTCTTCTTAATTAATATCAGGGTATGTTGAGTTTATCGTATCGTAAGTCAAGCCAATAAAATAACAAGTGCAAATTAAAAATTTATAACACCCCCGACAAGTGAAGGTTACAGTAACTAGAAAAGAGCTGATAACTTTCAAACGGCGGAACTGATTTTCTTGGATTACTAGCTGATACCCGCGACTTCGTTCGCGTGGATGTAGATTTTTAAAATTCCCGTGGGAACTCTTTGATTTTCCGGGATAAAAAGTAGCCTATGTGCTAATCCAGGGTATAATCTATCTCCATTCTAAATTTCAGCCCAATCCGTCCAGTAGTTTTAGCGTGAAGGAGTAACAAACATACACACACACACACACACACACACACACACATACAAACTTTCTCCTTTATAATATTAGTGTGATAGCTAAGAACACTCTCGATCAAGCCACTTTTCAAACAAAAAAACTAAATTTAAATCGGTTCATTAGTTTAGGAGCTACGATGCCACAGACAGATACACAGATACACACGTCAAACTTATAACACACCTCTTTTTGGGTCGGGGGTTAAAAACGTAAAACCTAGAGCTATGTTACCTACTGTATATTTTACGACCGACCTTATCGGGTAGGAATTTGCAAAATGTAGACTAATCTGTATTCAATTATATCTAGGAACTAGTAAAGCCTGTGCTCCTATTACAAAGTCAGGTTTGGTATGAAAGTGAAAGCATAAGGAGACCACATTTGAATGCTATCCATGCGTAGGTGTCACCACTGTCACCGTAAAGTGCCCATGGGTACGTGATGACATCATTATAATAATTGTAATTAGTTGAAGACATAAAAGGATTTGCTTATCAAATCGAGGCTAAATAGGACAAGCGTGATTGACTTGTATTAGGTACTTGAAGTTGTACGAATAAAAATTGTTCTGTTTTCAAATATCTGTACCTACCTTTTTATCTTTACCTTTAAAAGGACTCATTGACTGACTGACATATTATTTTGTTATTCACATAATATCAAGCCTCAAACAGCTAGGTCTCTAAGCGTGGATATAATTCTTGTATATAAAGTAGACCTCCTCAAAAAAAAGTAATATTCAGAAATTCCTCTCGTACGAAGCCAGATGGCTTAACTAGTACCTACTACATAAATAAAATCATTATGGCAATGATCTAAATCTAGCTAGTATCTAAAATGATTGCGAAAAGAGTTCTAAAAACGAAACCGTAGAAACCTAGGTAGTTAGCCTGTGGTTCATATTTTCTAAAGGTTGCAATAGAATTTACGTTAGCCGCCTACGTGGTATAGAACAAGCCTATAGAAGGTTGTTAGATAAATCAGAAATTCGATACAAAACTAAACTCTTCAATGAAGTTTGCGTTATCTGAGCTTTTAGTAAAACTTTTCAAGTTAATGTTAACTGAGTGTAAGTTTAATAAAATTCTAGTAAAGAGCCGTTATAACCAAGTGGTAAAGACGTTCGCCTCCTACTCGGAAGACCAGGGGTCTGGTCTCGGGCACGCATCTCTAACTTTCAGTTTTGTGGCGTTTTAGGCAATTAATTAATATCTTTCAGAGACCCATAAAGGTGAAGTCCCAATATTTTAATTAATTTTAACCGCAATCTATCAAGAGCAATGTTCATAAAATACTTAATCCCATTTATGTACACAATATAATTCAGACTGAAGAGGATTTATGAATCACTTCTCTCATTTTGATTAACGGTATTGTAATTTGTAATCCTACTGAATAAACACTTGATACAATGCAATCATTTCTTGGTTCTCACAAGTGAACATTCAAGTTTTATACGCAAATAAAAAACAACAAAATCTGTTGTTATTTCTGGATAAACTAGCTTTCTAATGGTGAATGGATTATTATTAATTAAAATCGGTTCAGTAGTTTCAGAGTTTATCGGTTAATAAATAAACAAATCTTTCCTCTTTATAATTTTACTAACTGAAGCCCGCGACTTTGTGGGCGTGGATTTACGTTTTTCAAAATCCCGCGGGAACTCTTTGATTTTCCAGGATAAAAAGTACCTAGCCTATGTGTTAATCCAGGGTATAATCTATCTCCAGTCCAAACAGCCAAATCCGTCCAGTAGTTTTTGCGTGATTGAGTAACAAACATCCAAACATCCACACTTTCACATTTATAACATTAAGTAGGATAGAAAGTATAAATAGATAAACAACAGCCCACTCAGAATTTAACATTAAAAAAATAAATCATTATCAGTTTTGGAAGTTCAGAAGAGGAATTTAACTACGTACTCTCTTATAAAGAGATGAAAACATGTCTCAAACCAAAAAAAGAGATAATTTACCTTTTATTTTAATCATGATTAATATTTTCTTTCTTCCCCAAATTAGTATCCTTGTGATTTTAAAAATGAAATTAAAATCTTTTTATGAAAGAACAGACACGACAATATTGTAACGAATAAGTTTCGTACTACCTGTGTATCTTGTGTTACTAGTATTCGTATAAGCCCTTATACTCCTTGAGTCCTTGATATATTGAGGTTTATGATTGGATGATCAACTTTCGTAGATCTCACAGGTGGATCAAAATAATTCAAGCTGTGGAATTATAAAGGTGAACGCACATTTGTTACCACTACAGTTGCACGTAAGCACGGTACGTACATGCCACGCATTAAAAATTTATTAGTAGAAAATTACTTGCAACCTTACCTTGCACCTAACCAAAAGCAAACAATGTACCTATACCTAACGAGCATTTTTTGCAACTGTCCTAAGTCTTTCGTTAGATATAACATCGCCTTTGGAGTATGTGAAAGACTCATTTAAAGGTTTTTTTTAATTTTATTTAATCAAAAAAAACCCCTTGAGGGTCACAAAATAAATATTAAATTAAATAAATACTCAATAGTATTTACTTTTCAAGGTCTTTGAGTGAAAAATATTATGTAGGTACTTAGTTTATCCTAATATTCTAATTATCCTAATCCATATCCATACTAATATTATAAATGCGAAAGTGTGTCTGTCTGTCTGTCTGCTACCTTTTCACGGCCCAACAGTTTACCGATTCTGACGAAATTTGGTACAGGGTTAGCTTATATCCCGGGAACGGACATAGGCTACTTTTTATCCCGGAAAATCAAAGAGTTCCCACGGGAAATAGTCAGTTTTCCTCATTCTGGTATTCTTAAGGTTGCCTGGTAGAGATCGCTAATTAGCGATAAGCCCTTCTTTTGTATCTTCCTTTTTTATTATGTATTTAGCGAATAAAGAATATAAAAAAGTACTCTGAGTAAGCACATTCGTCGCGTACGGTGCTCATCAGTACGTAATGTGCGAGCATGATCTCTGAGTCTGTAGAGCGCAAACATGGAACAAGTATCGGCACTCAACTGGTTTTGCAGCTGACGACATCAGTAGACCGGTAAGGTGACAATTTATCTGTCTAGCACAGTCGTATGCACTATGCACTTTTGGATTTCTAGTTACGACCAAACTGGGCAACTGACCCTTTTTGGAAAGTTTAACAAGGATAACTGAATCTATCTATACAGCTCAAACGAGTGGGTCTAGAAAGTTGAGACACGTAGTTTATCTCTATAACGATCTACGTAAGTACTGGGCGTAAAATAAGATTTTGAGAAATTCTAACTGGACCCTTATATGACTTGAAAATCTACGTCTACAAGTCGTACAGTAAAATCTCGTATTAAAATATTGGAGATATTACTATTATATATATATATAGCAGCCCAGCAGTATTGCGAAGCAAAACTATGTTAACATGTAAGGGATGTAAATTAAAAAGTCCATAGCCAGAAGTAATGTTACAACGTAAGTTAGTTAAGAGGGGTCTCTCCGTCACTCGCTTCATACAAACGTAGTTCCAATTTCATTTGAATATTAAGCAACCAAAGTCCATGAAATACAGACATATTCTAGAAACTAATATCTATGTTTGTGGTTTTCCAGATTTCTGTTAAAATATTCAATGTCAAAGTTACGCGGTCTTAAAAATTTACATACAAATCTTTGAGCCCCTGTAATTTTAAAACTACATATTTTTAGAAAAATCTAAAACACCACAGACATAGATATTAGTTTCTAAAATATGTCTGCAAAATTTCATGGACTTTGGTTGATATTCAAATGAAATTGGAACTACGATTGTATGAAGCCCTGAGCCCTGTTAAGTCCCATGGCTGAAGAAAACACTCCATTTTCATTGGATTTTGGCAATGTCGATAAATTAATTGGCTTAATGCGCTAAAAATCAGGAAATTACGGTAAATTGACCTTGAAAACTGGCTCAGTCCTTGTGTGGAAAACATTTTCTAGATAACAAACATTGCGGAAAATAAACGGTCAAGGCGACCGCGACAGTAAAAATGTCGAACATAATGTATGTATTGTATGTTACCAATTACTGTGTATGGGTATGCATTTGCCAGGTAATTTTTTTTAGAGATATCTAGCTATTGCAGAGTTTCGTAGAGTTTGAATAAAAATACTAAATAGGCTAAGCTTTCAATAATATAAATAATAATTATGATTGTAGAGAAAATTAAAACTGCAAATGTGTAAAAAGATACTTAGCTATACATCTTATATATAAAAATCAATGTTTGTATGTTTGTGTTCTATAGGTGGCTAAACCGCTGATCAGATTGTTATGAAACTTTGGTAGGGTATTCTGAGGGCGCCCGAGATGGTTCCTGCATAAAAAACTATATATATATATAAATAAAAAAAATCATGTTTGTTTACGGCATTGCAACGCCGGGTACAGCTAGTATACTATAAATGTAGATTGTAGATGTAGGTTAGTAAGTAGGCTATGTTTTAAACATCTATTCATACAAATGCATGTCTTACTACAGTTTTATTATGCATGCATTGTGTGAAAAGGTGGTAAAAATGAAAATAAAATTGACTCAGAAAGTATTAATTTTGGGTACTCATATCGCAAAGTCAGACGTGCAATTATTAAAAAAAGCCAAGTGCGAGTCAGACTCGCGCACTGAGGGTTCCGTACTCGGGTATTTTTCCAACATTTTGCGCGATAAATCAAAAACTATTATACATAAAAATAAATAAAAATTTGTTTTAGAATGTACAGGTAAAGCCATTTCATATGATACCCCACTTGGTACAGTTATCTTATTTTAAAAATTGAAACACGTTTTAATTTTTTTTTTTAAATGATGTTACCACAACTTCGCGGTTTTCAGATTCATTCCTGTACTTGTGCTATAAGACCTGCCTACCTGCCAAATTTCATGATTCTAGGTTAACGGGAATACCCTATAGGTTTCTTGACAGACGCGACGGATAGACAAACAACGAAGTGATCCTATAAGGGTTCCGTTTTTCCTTTTGTGGTACGGAACCCTAATTAGGTTAAAACGTGTCAAATATAATAAATATATAAAACTTAGTAGACACGTATTTTATGTAGTTTCATTAGATACCTATTTTTTAATAAAGCACTAACATGTCTGTATTACTAATAGTTAATAGTAGTGAGAATAACCGCTATCAAGGTTTTATGACAAACTTGTTGAACAAGCTGACACAATGTATCATTTCTACATCCATATACGAAGAGTAACTGGAAGTTCAAATAACATACCTATAAGGCTAGGTATATTTAATTCGGAAGTAAGACAATTTAGCTCTGTTCAAAGAAAGATGACCTTTTTAGGCCTCTGTTGTAAATTTAGTTTGGAAAATTCTTTTCTTTCGTTAAAAAATAAACGAAAAATATATTCAGAAGTAGGATAAATGCTATTATTTACATTATGTAAAAATCTTCATCCTTACCAACTCATCGACGGCCCACTACTAAGAACGGGTTTCCTCTCAGAATGAGAAGGGTTTAGGCCATAGTCTGCCACACTGGCCATGTGCGGATTGACAAAAGAAAGTAATTTTAGTAAGTTTAATTAATGACTAGTTTAGTTTATTCCAGTAGCATTTTAGACGAACAAGTCTTTTTCAGCTGAGTAAAGTTACTGGATCCTGACATGGGAATACTTTAAACCGGTCCTATGAATTAATATAATTAATTAAGATTATGTGTACCTATTTGGCATGAGTACTATCCAACACACCTTGTCTCTCCTTTCATCAAAAATTACCTGGTGGAGATTGCTTTAAGCAATAAGGCCGCCTTTGCACACAGTTGTTTTTAGTTTATAGTTTCTTGTTTTGTATGCAATAAAGTCTATCTACTTATCTATCTATCCATGAACGATTACTAGTGGGCAAACAGTATAAGTGAAGAATATTATCCAACCTAGCTCACCTAGTATACATAGCTCGCAGGTATGAGTACATTGTATTAAGGTCTATATAGCTTCAAGTAGGAAGTTTCTAATATGGGAAAATTGTTGTTTAGCCAGCCCGTTTCCTCGTTCACTTCCTATGTGGAATCTGTTCGATTGTTCGATAACGGCAGTAAAAAGTAACACTTCAGTGTCTTTCTATAGCTTCATGTTGTGATAATACTACCGTGTATCTATCAAAACCCTAATGATATACTTAGTGCGTGTTTTCACAGACCTCCGAACGACACGATTTACTGATTTATAGTATAGTACGACGTCGAAGTCGCAAGCATAAGCTAGTCTTCATATAAAATTTATGATTTCGATCATTTATTGCCGTGTCACAAATCACGTCACAACCACACACAGAATATAGAACTTGTATTTTCATAGATCAACGTAGTTCAAACTACTGGATGGATCTGGCTGAAATTGGACATGCAGGTAGCTATTGCGACGTAGACATCCGCTAAGATTTTTGAAATTTAACCCCTAAGGGGGTAAAATAGGGCTTTGAAATGTATGTAGGCCACGCGAAAGAAGTCATGTGCATAAGGTAGTTAAATATTATTAGTAATTCATGTATGCAGAATGATAAAGTTGAACACAAGTTTAACGTACATTTCCAAAAACTGTACAATTTAAATATGTGCTCTTCTTATTGAAATGGAGTAAAACCCGAGAGTTCACGTATTGGTCTCGGCTCCATGATTGATCGGAATAAGGAAGCCTCATCCAACGTGACACACATTATTGTTCGGAGATAGACAATTCAATTGTTCTTAATGAACAAAAGACAATGATCATCCGGATGGATTATTATCAGGCAGCTAAATAACATTTGACATGGTTCATAGGTCACTGATGAAGATATTGTTATAATTGTGTGTTATTATAATAAATTAGGAGCTAGCAAAAAATAGATCGATCAAATTTTTTTTCAAGTCATACTGCCATGCAGAGTGTTGGGTCTTAACACTCTAAACACTCCCTATGACGGTAATTTTGTGGTCAAGGATGATCCTAATCCTAATATATCCTAATCCATAATTCATACTAATATTATAAATGCTATCTGTCTGTCTGTCTGCTACCTTTTCACAGCCCAACAGTTTAACAGATTCTAAAGAAATCTGGTACAGAGTTAGCTTATATCCCGGGGATGGACATAGGCTACTTTTTATCCTGGAAAATCAAAGAGTTCCCGCCGGATTTTGAAAAACGTAAATCCACGCGGACAAAGTCGCGGGTATCAGCTAGTAATTTATAAAGGAAATAGAAGCTGTTGAAAATTAAGTAGACTTGACCACACTAACAATTTTTTTTGTTTGGTGTAGGCTCTCAAATTAGACATCTTGAGAGATGATGCCCGCGGCTTCGTCCACATGGGTTAAGGTTTTTAAAAATCCCATGGGAATCTTTAATTTTCCGCAGTAAAAAAGTAGACTATACCAATACAAAAATCACCTATGCACCAAATCTTCTTGGAGAATCTGTGAATATACATTGATGATAAATGATAAAGACAATACAGGGTCTTAGATTAGCGTGAACATTCAACAGACAGACTCTAATGTTATAAATATCAAAACAAATAACAAATAGTGCCTTTCTGAACAGAAAACTGTTCATCTTAATATGAGGTCTAACTAATCTCTGTGCTTCATTTAGTTAAAAATGTTCTTCTCTCTTCACTAGTTCGCCATCCTACCGGCAAGTGTTTTAATTTTCCAGTATGATGTCGTGTAGAAACCAAAGGAGTGTGGGTTTAATGAAAACTGCCATACTTCTTCCCAAGGTAGCTAGCTTCCATCTCAGACTGCATCATCACTTACCACTAGGTGAGATTGTAGTCAAAGGCTAACTTGTATCTGAGTAAAAATAAAATTTGTTCATCTCTCTTAAATTTTAATACCAAATAGTTACTCACTCTGAAGCAGTTTATCTAATATATCATTCAATTCCTTCTCCAGTTTAAGATATTCTTCATCTTCATCAATTGGCCAGTCGCAAGCCAAATTGAACTCTACCAAGTCCACCTTCTCTCCTGAGTCTCCTGGTATTGTGTATAACCTGCATAAACAAAATTATTAAAGACTAGCTGTTGCCCACTACTTCCGCGTGGATAGGTTTTAAAAATCCTGTCGGAAATCCTTCTTTTTCCTGGATAAAAAGTAGCCTATGTATTACTCTATCTCCATAGTAATATTCCTTAAGGAATCCCTTATGTGAAATGTTATATAAGGGATTCTCACATGATTTTTGAAAACTTAAATCCATGTGGACAATATCACAGGCATCAGATAGTAATATCTATTACTATTATTATGAAGAGGTAAAGTTTGTAAGTTTGTTTGTAGGAAGTAGTCTTTGGAACACTGAACTGATTTTGATAATTCTTTTTCCAGTAGAAAACTATAATATTCCTGGCATAGGCTATATTTTCAATAAATTAGAGATCCCTACAAGAATTGTAATTAACTACTCGTGCGAAGCTGGGGCAGGTCGCTAGTGTTGGATAATAGATGATGTTGACTGGCTGACATAACTTAAACAGAAACTTGTTAGGTAGTAGGTTTTTTCAATATTGCTGATCTCCATCCACTAAGTGACAAAGATTGTAAGTAGTGTTTTTTTCATAAGTTTAATAAGATAACAGAATAATTAAAATGACTTTAATTTTTTATAAATATGGATATGTAAGGTAATCTTATCTGATACTGATAAAAAGTTTTGGACACTCTGAAGTTAAAGAGAAAGCAGATAAAAGCATACAAGTCTAGACTAACAATTTTTCTTTGCATGTTTTGGAATCCCAAAGTACATGGTCTTTGCAGCTTACTATAGTTTTGCTATAGAATAATAATTGTAAATAAACAGGAAATTGTTTGGTATAAAACTTTACATGGAAATGGGTTATGACAGCACAATAATAAATAAATTCTATTTCATTGCAGCGAAAACAAGAAGAAATTAAGATTTCTCGTAAATAAATAGCTAATTTAGTCGATTTAGAACTTGATTATGAACAGGTGTGAAGATCCTTTAGAACTGGCTGGTTTTTAGTGATGAAAGTTTGGTGCACCAACACAGATTACTGTGACCGTAATGCTTTCTATGAATTTTATAAACACTTACCATGTCTGATCATCAGAAAAATCCAACGATTCCACGTCAATCAGATCAGAATCGATCATATCTTTGTTTATATTTTGATCACACTGATTCATAATACCGATTAAAACAAAACATCAATTTGGCACTTTTCACAAGTCACACACGAATTTTGTGTCCAACAACTACATTTAATATAATAAAAACAGTAAATATTATAAAGAAAAGCGATATTTAATAAGAACCTACACGAAATAGTCCAATTTATTTAGTTTAGAATTTGACCACATTTGACATGAGACATCTGCCAAAAACGCAAATATAGAAACAACGGTAAGTTCCATAGACTTTATAAAATCTGGCAACTAAATAGATTCCTATTCATGGTACTTTTCAGCGTGTACAGAGATCATTACATGGTTGACCACACCACGACCACACCCACAACTTTTGCGTCTGAAGAAACCGAAGGGAACCCAGGCATGCTTAGGAGTACTTTATAATGATCTCACTAGTGCGTGAAATTTCCATTGAACTATATTACTAGCGGAAATTTCCCAGTTTGTACTTCGCTAGTGTGGTAGCTTAGCTAAGCAGTTTCCTTTCTGGGAGGAGACTCATGCTCAGTAGTGGGCTGGCGATACTTTGAGAGTTTAAAGTCGGCGCGGCGTTCCCGTTTGTTTATTTTGTCTGAAAAATTTTTGTTACTATAACCTACAATAGGTTATAATAATATTATAGGATATTTTTAGATATAGCCACACTATTTGGTCGGTTACTACGACGAGACGCGCGCGATCGCTCTTGCCGATAT
Source organism: Maniola jurtina (assembly GCF_905333055.1). Classification (NCBI taxonomy): domain Eukaryota; kingdom Metazoa; phylum Arthropoda; class Insecta; order Lepidoptera; family Nymphalidae; genus Maniola; species Maniola jurtina. The sequence goes on along the minus strand of NC_060049.1, from coordinate 7,052,573 downwards.
CGATACTTGCCGCCCTAGTCGGTAATGGTCACACGACGTAAGTTTTGCAGGACGTAAACATAAATTCAGATTGAGATAACTTCTTGTAAATGTTAAGAATTGTTAAAAATATCAACGGAATATCATTTCTAATGGTATAAAGCTACGTAAAATTTATAAATGGCATTTTTAGACGCCCCCAATTCGATCCCAATTTAATGGTGACGCCACTACAATGTTATATGGTGACATTAGCTGTCAGTGTCATAGGGATCAAGTTTCGCCGCGCCGACTATAAGACTTGATGTGACCATACCAATGTTACCCATTTCTATTGTACTGTAAGCGTGTAAATGAAACATAACTGTTATCTATGAATTTATATATGGCAGCACCTGGGCAGCACTTTGTTTCAAATGTCTACTTGACATTGACTTTGATCTATTTGTCTGTGGTTCTTTCTTTTGTCTACGGACACGTTGTAAGCACGTTGTTTCGTGAATTTATCGTGTTACCCATTAAAAATGTCGGCTCATCTCAATTGGATGATTATCAGAAACAATAACGCCTTCCTCGTGAAGAAGCGTAATATCAAGAAGCCGTTCAGCAAGGAGCCCAACAATGTGACTAACCTCAACGCGTTCAGATACAATGGTCTCATCCACAAAAAAGCTGTTGGAGTTGTGGAGAATCCCAACAGAAAAGGCTTCACTGTGGTGTACAAGAAGGCGAAAGCCACAAACAAGCCGGCTAAGAACCTAATTCGCAGACCTTTCAAAGCTGGTGCGCGTAGATCACTCCACAAGGTAAAGAGGTTGCTCAGAGCCAATAACTACCGCACAGACTTGGCTAAAGCCACCCTTCGTCGTGCCTCAGCCATCCTCCGATCCCAGAGGCCCATCAAAGCAAAGAAACCCAAGGCGGCGGCAGCCAAAACAGAATAACTTTGTATGTAAGCTTCCAATAAAAATATAAAATCATGTTTTATTTTTCATTAAATCCTAACCTCATGTCCTTTTAAATGATAAGGATAGCTGTTAATTTTGTAGCTAAAAAGTATTCCGATTCTGGAATATACCTATTGATTTAGTCTAATTTTATAAACTTATTTTGTTGTCTGGTCCAAAAATGGCATTGGTTATTTGAGTTAAATTCTATACGTATTTTTAGGTATCATTTACAAAAGTTAAAACTATTTTGTTTCAAATATGGGTGTGCCTAAGGCCTAGACCTTTAATACTCTGCCTGGACTATAAATTAGAAGAGCTGTAGAGCACCACAGTTCGCTGTCCAGTGGTTTTACAATTTTCTGTTTTAAAATTCAAACTGCAGTTTAGAGTTAGTGAAATAAATGAAGAAAATTGCTTGAATAATTATAATTTTATTTATTAAAAACAAACTATTGTAAGATACATGTTATACTGAAGACAAAAGTGAATTAAATGCAACAAATACAATAGAGCCTCAGACATGATTTTCACAAAATTAAATATTAATATAAAATATTCATTGTCAGGAAATAAAATATTTATTAATACTTAAATACATTTTTTATATAATATATGAATATTTTATACATGTGTATAATATGTAAAACAAGAATTATTTATTTTACATAGACAGCGAGACATACCTACTACAGATAATTTTATACATACATAATTCCTAATTTATAAGTAAGATATTTTATAAACCACTGATAATAATTATAATATGTTTGCCTTTCCTTATGTATTCCGAGGTGCCTCATATCTAAAAAGCCAATAACAGCGAAACTACCAGAGGTTTATACAATATTTTTTCATTTTTATAAAAATGGGGAATAATATTTAATACTTTAATAAATGCTAAAATAGTGAGTAATCACTTGTTAATTCTTTCACATAATTTTTCTCAGAATCATTGTATTTTGTAAGAGTAAAGACAGACAAAAGTGCAAAAAAAATTAAATTTACCTATTATAGAGAAATTATGTCTGTTTTATTTTAGTGTTTAAAATATCCTGAGATTTCCATTATAAATATAATATAAGGATTTTATAAATATTTCTGCCTTCAAGTTTTTATACATGTTTTTACTCATTAATTTTTATTATTATTTTATCAATAGGTAGCTTACACAAGACTACTTCTAAACATGTACCTACCTAGGGGCTGAGTAGAAAATATTGTTCCTAATAAAGAAAACCTAATATTATTAGGTAGATTAAATATCTTTGCAATCTTTAAAGTTAAGTATATTATTTTACTGAAGTTTATGGATAAATTAATAACAGACTATTAAATGCACAGCCCCCAAAACAATTGGTTCAAATATTTTGTCTACCATTTAAATTACTAAGTACCAATTGGGTGGTGTAAAGCATTAAACTATACTATGATAGTCAAGCACAATACAAAAGCCTCAGGTACAAAATACATAGTAGACGTGGAAATAAAAGGCACAAACATTTAACCTAGTTCTCAAAGGCACAATACACCAAAATTGATATCTTCGGCTCGGGGCACATTGGCGCAGAGTTTGAGAGAAGCGAACGACGCTTCTTTTCTAAAAAGTTCCAAAGTACTTATTTCTTTTTCGTAATGTACAATTACACTATTATATCATAGACATCTTACGTTCACCTGTTTATATAACATGGCGTATATAATTCATGCTTGGTGATGAGTAAGACAGAAAATAAAAATGTAGAAGAGATAGTTCTCTACAAAATATGAATATGATTGCGTAAATGTATTCTTTTTTACATATTATTGATGGTAATGTTAAAATCGTTTTATAGTTCAGTCAATATGCAAGGAATAATTAGATGCCCTCCGAAAAAAGACCTACCGTAATTTGACATAATGTATCGTTAGGGGGGCATGTCAAGAGGTCACAGGAAAAATAAAAAGGTTGTGCTGATTGCTGATTTTGAGAAATTCAAAAAATGAATAAAAAAAATTTGAAATGCTTTTTTCTTGGAAACTATTAGTTTTAGGAAAAAGTTTTTTAAATAAAAATGTAGAGGGCATTGCGAACTACATTTTTTGTCATTGGAGTGACGTCATCCGACTTGAAATACAAAAAGTAGAGGGCGCTAATGGATCAAAAAAGTGTTTCAACGCTATTTTCGATAGGAAAAAATGATTTTTTTACAATAATGTAAATTGGAAAGTTGTTCGTCACAAAATTAGCTACAACTTTTATTTAAACAAAATTTTTATAAAACTTACCGTTTTCGAGCTGGAACTTGTCGAAGTGTACAAATTTATTGTACATTATGTACCGTGCCGTTGCACAGTTCTCATGCCATTCAGTTTTTATCTTTTTTAACCCCCGACCCAAAAAGAGGGGTGTTATAAGTTTGACGTATGTATCTGTGTATCTGTCTGTGGCATCGTAGCGCCTAAACGAATGAACCGATTTTAATTTACTTTTTTTGTTTGAAAGGTGGCTTGATCGAGAGTGTTCTTAGCTATAATCCTGTGACCTCTTGACATGCCCCCCTAACGATTCAGTATGTCAAATTGCGGTAGGTCTTTTTTCGGAGGGCAATTTACAAATTGACTGTACTATTATTGAACACAATAATACACGAGTCGATGAGTGAATTCGCTCGTCATTTGTACGTCTAATAAGGTTCAGTGTAATTTGAAATATTTTAGATAAAAACGCGTCGCTTTGACTCTCCGCCAATGTGCCTTGAACTTTGTCTCAAGTGTGACTTTTTTGTTTAACAAGTATCACTAGAGTTTATCTGCAAGTATTTACCTGTACTGTATTTTAATATTAAGTGCAAGTTTGTCTGTTAACATTTTGCGATAAACCACTGAATGAGTAGGTAGTTATAATATTTTAATTACAACAGTAAAACTCCTTGAATTCTACAGAAAATAAAGGTGGTTATTTCAAAAATCAACTATTTGAACTAAGTAAATCTTTTTATTAGTGTAGACAAAGTCGCCTGCAACAGCTATAACTGTACTTATTTTGAACACGTAAGATACCAGCGCTCCAAGCGGACGATTTGAAAAACTTTAGTTTGCCCAAAACATAAACGACAACTTTAGTGACCCAGTTTTGTTCACCAAAAAAGTTACATTCGAGCCACATACATAACATACATAGAATTACATATTATAATCTATATACAAATTAGGTGATTTTTATGATAAAAATATGACACAAATCATGATACTAAATTGTAACCAATTACAGGCTCATAAATGTAAATTGACATGATTTGAAAACATGAGATCGCAACATGCCTTGATATAAAATAAGATCTTAATTATTCTAGACTTGGAATGAGATGTATATGGAGAGAATATTGTATTTTTATAAAATAGAGAATTATTTTTAATGTCAGTAATTAAGAGGGGTCTCTCCGTCACTCGCTTCATACAAACGTAGTTCCAATTTCATTTGAATATTAAGCAACCAAAGTCTGAAATTTTGCAGACATATTCTAAAAACTAATATCGATGTCTGTGGTTTTCCAGATTTCTGTTAAAATATTCGGTTTCAAAGTTACACTGTCTTAAAAATTTACATACAAATCTTTGAGCCCCTGTAATTTTAAAACCACATATTTTTAGAAAAATCTTAAAAACCACAGACACAGATATTAGTTTCTAGAATATGTCTGCAAAATTTCATGGACTTTGGTTGCTTAATATTCAAATGAAATTGGAACTACGATTGTATGAAGCGAGTGACGGAGAGAGCCCTGTTAATAATTAATTCTCTATTATTTAAAAAATAAATATGTATAATATGTAGTTATAATACGAATACTAGTAAATATTATGTAAAAAAAAACTTTCACTACATAATTCGATATTGTGAAAAACTTTGTGCTCATAATAAGAAAAATAACCTCAGTTTATACGATATTCTAGAAGCTCGTGACTGTGACGCTTTTATTATACTCTTATTATTTATTTTACAAAATTTCATTTACGATTTCTTTTTAGGCTATCTATACACATATCCTACATATAGGCACACATTTAATTTCTCTACTCTTATTTTTATTATGTTATGCCCGCTCATCACTTACACTGCAATTACCCGCGAACGTCTAGTGAAGTGTAAATTTAAAATTTATAACACCCCTGACTAGTGAAGGTTACAGTATCTAGAAAAGAGCTGATAACTTTCAAACGGCTGAACCGATTTTTTTGGATTATAGCTAAAAACTCTCGATCAAGCCACCTTTCAAACAAAAAAAACTAAATTAAAATCGGTTCATTAGTTTAGGAGCTCGATGCCACAGACAGATACACAGATACAGACGCCAAACTTATAATACCCCTCTTTTTGGGTCGGGGGTTAAAAACCAACATTGGACGGGGAAGTCACGAAACGCGAAAACTATTATTTCGCAGCGTTCGCGGGTTTTAGCGGCACAAGTGAAGAGCGAGTTCAAGGCCTGAATTGGTCCTACGCTATACGGTTATAAGTTCACACACTTCGACAACCCTGAAAGATTTCGGGTACCTATCGAATATTACATTTTATTGTGATGTTATTAAGGCCGATTCACACCAATTGCGTACACATGAGACGTGCGTAGTAACGCCCGTAAACCTCTAACACACCGGGTTACGCATACGTCCACGCTTTACGCAAGCGGTGTGCCATGTTTCATACATTACAACGCAATGGTACGCGCTACGTCAACGCTTACGCAGCCTGTGTAAACGAGCTATTAGTTTCAATTCACGACATCTATCAACGTTGTCGATAATATACAACTCATACTTAGCCTATTTATGTCGATCGCGCGTACTATTCGTATTGCGACATTGTTCGAGAAGCTTAGACAGATCTGAGCATAGTATACTTTAGACTTTCATTAAAACGAGATACACTTATATCTCTATATAAATCTGTCTCGTTTTAACTCTGTCTTAAGTCTGAGCAAAATTAAAGTGTGCTCTATAAATCTCAGCATTAGTGTGGACACAATTTTATGTAAGTACGCGCAACAGACGACAGCGTAGAAGAATTAAGGCCTTAGCAGACGACAGACAATTGAGGCTAATTCTCCAGTACACAATCTCTAAATTAACAAGTCTAAGGCTAAGAGCTATAGAGCGCACTTAGACTTTGCTCAGACTTAAGACACTGTTAAAACGAGACAGCGTTATACCGCTGGCATAAATCTGTCTCGTACTAACTGAAGCTTAAGTCTAGGCAAAGTCAAAGTGCGCTCTATAGATTTCAACCAAAATATAGTGCTATCTTTCGCCGATGGGAGACATATTATGCAATAAATGTAAGCTGTAATTTTAACCTAGTTTAAAGATGGTGTACAGTAGAATTGGCCACAATTAAATGTAATACATATTTTAAGATATATAAAAAGCTCCGCCGCCTGCGCTTTACTTTATACAAATATTATGTAATTTAGAATGCAGTTCACAATTCATTTATTTGAGCTGATGAAAATATGAATTAAAAAAATTGACTAAAATTATAACACAGAATTTTATAAAAACGTTTTTGCACACTAGTGTATAAATATTGAGATTATTATAAAGTTAAGTAGGTACCTATATTAGAGCCTTGGTCAATCACAATGGCACGGCAGCAAACCGGAAGGACGCCAACGGCTCTTGGAAATGTGAAAATCAACGACGAGTGTAAGTTGCTATATAGACTGACTGCACGCCGACTGCAAAATTGCAGTTGGGATGTAGTTCTATTGCAGTTGAGACAACTGCATTGCAATTGCCGACCGATTGCAGATCTGCGTGCAGTTCACACGGAACGAACGTAGTAGAACTGCACGCTGGCTGCATGCAGTCGTCTGAATAAACCCTAACACGCGCTTCACTTTGTAATAAAGTTTTTTGCATTAAAACTTTAGAATTCGCTGCCTTACCGTTGTGTGACCAGGGCTTAAGTTTTGCGATAAGGCAGTGTAAGTGAGTGGAATGCAATATAACATTATTGTCAGAGCTAAATAAATTCTAACCACAGTAATACTGAACTGGTCAAAAATCTGCTAATTACTCAAGAATATACTTCTATTGATAGTTTAGAATTCAGATTGGTATTGATGCTAATTCGGTTATACACAATTTGTTAAATAAATTGATAGGTATAAAGACTGTGCTATCTTTCCTTTCACAACGTTCCCCGCGGAAAAGGATAGCTTTACTATTAGATCCGTCGATTTATTTATTTATTTACGTACCAATAATAATTATTGAAAACTAAAACATACGATACAAAGAAAAAGACGTGCACGAAGCAGTTTACTGGAAAGATTTCTTCCAGCAGCCCTAACAGTTTATAGCAGAGTAAGGCTGAGATCTATAGAGTGCACTTTGACTTTGCTCAGACTTAAGACACTGTTAAAACGAGACGGCGCTATACCGCTAGCATAAATCTGTTTCGTTTTAACTGAAACCTAAGTCTAAGCAAAGCCAAAGTACGGTCTATAGATTTTAACCTTAGTTTAGTTTGGAGATTGTATACAATCGAATAAGCACTATAAATGTAAAGTAGTATAATTAAGCCTAGAAAATACGGATCGAGAATTAGAGATTATTGTGCGCTCTAAAATGTAATTTTATTTAAGTGGAAATTCCTTTATGCCTGTAAGTTTCATTTAAGTGGAAATTCCTTTATGCCTGTAAGTTTCATTTAAGTGGAAATTCCTTTATGGAACTAATAAAAGTCTTAAACCAGAGAATAGTTTGTGCTGATTTTGGATGTATTTAGTGTCAGTTTTCTAATCGGAATCAGAGAAAATACAGTTTACTACTACGGATTGTATTTTCTCGGATTCACATCGGATACATAACGACTTGCAAGAAATTTTTATAAAGCGCCTTATACACGGTCCAACTTGCGGTACGTCCCGCAAGGTCACGCACGACTTTCGACGACGACGATTGAATTAGCTTTCCCTAATGTGGAAACAGCCCTGCGTTTTTTATTTTTATCGCTTATGATTACAAATTGCTCAGCGGAACGTTCTTTTTCAAAATTAAAAATATTAAAAAATGAAAAAAGGACAAAGATGATACAAGAAAGGCTCGATAATTTATCGATATTGTACATATAGAGTCCGATATGTTAAAAACGGTAGATTTTAATTATCTTACGTGAATTCAATGCTCGGAAAAGCCGCAAGGCGCATTTCAATAAATAAATAAATTATGCTTTGGTTTTTATTGTTGTCGCACTTACTCCACTTCTAAAGTACGTTACATGGTTACATCTCATCATCTTATTTTACAAAAAACTAATGTTTTTAAGCGATAAAGGTTTAAAGACCAATTCTAGTTGACATACGGATAGGGGGGCCCACAAGCACGGATTGCTTAGGGCATCAAGTAGTCTTAATCCGTCACTGAACTTACGTACTTACGTAAGTTTTTTTAGAAACATCAGTTTTCTATATTCCCATTATTTTGGCGATAAATCGCAAACTAGCAAAAGGAACTATGTATTTACCGTCGTTTTCCGTCGTAAATCCCTGGGGTCGATTGCCATAGTTCGACAGCTAAGGTGTGATGATCACAATCGCCTCTGATTGGCCGACACTCTCTGACTATTGGCTGAACGCTTTGTTGCATCAAGAATACCATAAACTAAGCCAATCACAGCAAATTGAAATTAATGTGATAACCACAGCTTTCGCGATCGACTTGCTGCTTGACTTTGGCTGGAAGTACAGCCAGATGGAGCGTGTATAAGGTGCTTAAGAGTACATTTAAAATTATTTGCGAATAAAGAATTAATATTATTAGTGTATAAATGCACTGAAAACAGTATTGTGATTTGCGACGTACCTAGTAAAAGACGAAACATTTAATATGTATACTGAAAATGGTAAAAAAATCACTTACTGATATACTTTATTTTTATTAGCTTAAAAAAATACGTAATAGTGACTAGTACAAATAAAAATATTATTAATTTTAATATTAATACGAATGACACAAAATTTGTACATTTAGCATAAAATAAAGGCAAGTTAATTCATTTGGGACACGTATAATTATTAAAGATATAACTATTTTATATGATCAAATCCATTTCGATTTTATTAATAATGGAAACATACTTTTAAATCCCAACGCGACGGAATTAAACTACTAAAACCCAACGCGACAGTGTTTCATGTTCGTAGTGGCTACCTACGTAATTTAGTTGTAGATAGACACTGATAGAGATGAAATGAATACTGTAAAGCAGTATTTTTTTAAACACTTATTGTAGTATACAATTCATTAGATATAGCCACTGAAATATGGAATAGGTCAAAAGATCAGAAAATATCTGATTTCGTTTCTCACAACACGCACGCACGCACGCGTGTTGTGAGAATCGAAATAAATTCATTTTATCCGATCGCGTCACATGTTAAAAGTATGTTTCTTTTCGTAAAAACCTGCAGAAATTAATTTGAGATTCACATTTGACTTCACAGTTTTTTGTCTTTGCGACGATGACGTATGAATTGCTACGTATCGCGTACCACAAGCGTCGGGCTACATCGTTGCCTACAGTACCTGGCAGGAAATATTGTACATCGACCTTTAGAAAGAGATAGTGGTTTCGTAGATCGCTGTCTCTGACGGCACCGACAAAACGCCACATAGTTATAATGAGTGACAGAGACAACGCTCTACGAAGCCGAATTTTGCTGACGATCGGTTTGCTACGCGACCGAAGTAAATTCAAGCCTAAGATACAAATGGATAGATAGCTTTAGCAATAAAGCCGCCTTTGCAGCCTGTTTTGTATGTATTGTTTCTTCTGTGTGTTCTGTATATGTATAGGTATGTGGTTGCAATAAAGAATCCATATTAATATTATAAATGCGAAAGTGTGTCTGTCTGTCTGCTACCTTTTCCCGGCCCAACAGTTTAACCGATTCTGACGAAATTTGGTACAGGGTTAGCTTATATACCGGGGACGGACATAGGCTACTTTTTATCCCGGAAAATCAGACTTCCCTCGGGACTCCTAAAGACCCATCCGCTTCACCGATTTGTATGAAAGGTACCGAGGTAGCTTGCGTCCCTGTACTTGACGTAGGCAACTTTTTATCCAGGAAACTCAAACAGTTCCCATGGGATATTTAAAAACCTAAATCGAAGAGAAAATAAGAAATTCGACACGCGGACGAAGTCGCGGGCATCCTCTAGTTCTAAATAAAAATAAATACAAAAATGCCCAGAGACCGCTGTAGTAAATTTTCTGAGACGTTATCTATTATTATCTTAGTCAAATTAAATTCTGCTGGTTATTTTAATACCTATTCCCTAAATATAATACTTCCTACCATTGGCTCCGCGGTGCACAATTTTACACGCAAGCTTGTGACGTTTCGTTTCATAAATTATATCTAAATTATCCATATAAAATAATTTTCGGAATGTTCTGTCAAGTGTCTTAACACTAACTACACACAACATATAACTACCACTGACTTATTTGCTCGTTTTAAATTAATTTTCAATTTGAATTTGCCATACTAACATTAATTGGGATGATGCCTATGTCTAAAATAAATTATTTATTAGGAGTCATTAAATAGAGGGGCTTCCAAAATTCGTAAAATCCACATTCGATGTTAGTTAGTTAGTTAAGTTAGATTTAACTGAAAAAGTACGTCCAATTATGTCTATGACGTCACTCTGTGAGTTTTATACAAGCTCCCTTACTAAACGAGCGTTTTGACGTTTGATAAAAAGTCACTGATTTGACTAGTAGTCATCATCCCTATTATTGTGAGATAGAGCACACTTTGACGTTGCTCAGACTTAATTCAAAGTTAAAAAGAGACAGCTTTATCTAGGCATATATATCTATCTCGTTTTAACTCTGTCTTAAATTGGTGCAAAGTCAGAGCGTCCTATATAGATATCACTCCAAGAGTCACGTACATTTACCGCCAATCGATGGCAAGGATTTGATTACATTGGCATATAAATAAAACTTCGCTCAATATTCAAATTCAAAAAAACTATCTGTGTAAGAATTCTGAATAATTCGGATTACACGTAGCAAATCCCAATTGGACTAACATCTTGGACCATATAACTAACTAGGTGTAAATTTCTACTAATTATAATTGTTACACAATCATCTAATACTTCAAAAAACAACTAATACTTCGATCACTGGTTCGTCGATGGCAGACTAAAACGAAACACAACCTATAAAGTCGTCACAAGCACCGAAAAACTCAATCGTGTGCGCTTAGTTTCAGAAAGTTTTCGTACCACTACAATAGGATCGTACTCGAAAGTTTACCGATTTATTTTATCTTAGTCTTAGTTGAAATATCCAACCAATCAGAAACTGAACGGTTTTCGTGCTTCCAAAAAAAGTTACTTTTTTCCAAAAGTTCTTAAGGCATACAAAATGCTGTAATAAAAGCCACAAAGGCTATTTTTTTCGTTTTTAAACATAGCTTACTTTGGTTATCGGCATAAAATGGAACGCATTTGTAAGGGCGCCTTCAAATTTGCCGCAATTTGTTGCGCGAAGCAGTGCGGCTACAGTGCTGTGCAGTATTTACCTTTGTAAATCCATATAAATAACAAAACCGGCCAAGTGCGAGTCAGACTCGCGCACTGAGGATTCCGCACTCGGGTATTTTTTCCAACATTTTGCACGATAAATCAAAAATTATTATTCATAAAAATAAATAAAAATCTGTTTTAGGATGTACAGGTAAAGCCCTTTCATATGATACCCCACTTGGTATAGTTATCTTATTTTGAAAATTGAAACACATTGTAATTTTTTTTTAATGATGTAACCACAAATTCGCGGTTTTCAGATTTATTCCTGTACTTGTGCTATGAGACCTACCTACCTACCAAATTTCATGATTTTAGGTTAACGGAAAGTACCTTATAGGTTTCTTGACTGACAGACAGACAACAAAGTGATCCTATAAGGATTCCGTTTTTCCTTTTGAAGTACGAAACGCTAAAAACGCTCGACTGCAACGCTACACCCCGCTGCTGCCACACATCAATTCATTGATTGAAATGATGTGGCTTTACAAAGCAGCGCGGGCACAGCGCTGCAGTCGCACTGTCTCCGCGCGGCACTTTTGATGGCGCCCTTAGGCCGGTAGAATATGGACCTATGTAGTGGGCGAAAACTTTAACAACTTTTTCTATTCTACATAATATTGTAAATGCTCGTTTGACGATAATATGTGATTTTTTTAACGATCACGTGTTTAAGAGTTTCTACTTTCGCTGCTATTTGATTTCGTTAACCGTTAATATGAACATTTTCTTACGAAAGTTGCCCATAACTTAACAAACTATGTAGCGGAATGTATATTACCAACTCAGTACGTTAATTTGCGTACGATACTGACTTTGTGATCACCTTTACCGTTAATATGAACATTTTTTTTACGAAAGTGCCCCTAACTTTACAAATTATGTAGCTGAACGTACATAATCAACTCCGTACGTTAAATTGCGTACGGTACGCACTTTGTGATCGGCTGATCGCCCTTAGCCTCTAAATCCACGTGATCATTCTAACGTGACCTTTTTGTCAAAAACTTGATAAAACAACTACTAAAGTTCAGTGTGTAAGAAAACATGATTGTATAAACTATCTACATTACATTAAAACAACCTAAAAACTATGTGATTCACATGTTTGAGTAATACATTAACATAGCTAGGTGTCCAAAGGTTTGTATTTCACAGGTTTTCTTTGAAAGTCAACCGATAATAAACTTTAAAGTTGACTGACAAAATTACATTGAAAAATAAATACTTTTTGGAAGTCGGTTATGAACCATATTTCATGTTAGTTTATTGATTTTGAAAAAATAAAACACCAGAAAAATCGTTTGAAAACATGTGAACCACAGATAAAAAAATCTATTCACAAGCCAATTTGCTGTCAAACGAACTGAGCGCTATACCGAACGCTTGCAGAGCGCACAACGGATACCTGAAATCCATAGTGAAGACATCCTCGGAAATCCTCCCAAATTGCATCACCACGTAATCTGGCTCCGAATCGTGAACAATCTGAAAGTTCTTCACACTTGCCTGTGTAACTCTTCCGTGGAAGTTGAGAACGTAGGACTGAGTCTCGTCGTTCCACACTGGAGTTTTGTTATGCAAAACGACGATGTCGTCGAAGTTTTGGCTTTTCCAACGTTCTAGCAGCGATTCGCTGTCATCTTGAGGGGCTATTGTCACTCTTTGACGGTCCGGTGTCATTCCGGGGAGGATGACCGTCATTTTGCGGGGGCCTTTGAAACCGAGGACGTTTGTGTCCTAAAACAATGTTTGGAGAAACATATTTTATTGATTTCTAAAATAAATCGATAAAGGTACCTATCATTATGAACAAAAATCAGTAAACAGTAAACTAAATTGTCAAGTAGTGCTATGCCTTTCACAATATTATCTATGGAAAAGGGTAACACTATTTTGGGAACAGTCAATTTAGCTTGATTTTAGAAACTAATATTGAGTTTTCGGAAAACGGAATGAAGAAGTTAATGGCATTTCGTGAATGAATTTAATTATTTCTTTAAGACTGTTCACAGCTGGACAGAAATATATGATATTGATTGCTCGAATCCAGTTTACGTCACTCGTGACTAGGAGCGCCTGCGATTCGTTAGGTCTTTCTATCTAGTGAGGGATCTTCTAGAAATAAGCCTACCAATGAAATTCTGGGGTCAGAATTTTTTTGAAAAACAATATGGCAACTTACGTAGACAACAGCAGCCAGTTCATGCCTAGGCGGGTCTCTGTGGGTCTTCCTCCACGCTTTACCATTGTCATACACAGTGAACGCAGTACCGAGCAGATTGGATCGTAATTTGCCTGCAAAGCTGTCTGCTTGGCGAGTTAATTCAGTTGGGTCTGTTGATATTAGGTAGTTTGATGTCGCGGATTTCTTGCGTTTGCGGCCTGAAACAAAAAAAAATTACTTAGTTGTCGCACACCAGCTTTGCTCATTGGAATTTTTGAAAATACTTTCTATAGCTTACGCTATAAAGAGAATCTTCGTCTAAAAGTTTCTAAATTCAACGGAGAGACTTTACCAACTATGCAGGACAACACAAAAGGAAAGGGTCTAGGAATAAAAACGGTCAAGCGGGAGTCGGCGTCGCACACGATGGTTCCTGACAAAAAACCTAAAAAGTAGCTCTTTTGTGATTTATGTAACCACAAACTCACGTCTTGACCGATACGAAAGACAGACAGACAGACAACGAAGTGATCCTATTATAGTTTCTTTTTTTCAGGAGATACGGAACCCTGAAAAGGACAAAATCTTAAATTACTTTATTTTTTATTTTATTTATATATTTATTAACTGAAAAAATATACAGAGGGTTTTTCTTACATTCAGCGCCACAAAAACCACAGTTGGTTTAACCGGGCACTGAGTTAACTCATTATAGCTATACAATAAAAATTAAACTATACTTACCAGCCAACAAAAACACTTTCTTGCCATAATCTTTCTCGAGATGCAGAAAGTAAGTGGGATACAGCCCTCTGTCCATGCCCTTCCTGTCGCGCGCTATCCTGCACTTGTAGAGCGTGCCGTGCTTGGCCGGCGTTATCACGAACGTCTCTACCGACCCTTCCACTGACCCTTCGATTTCTGCTGTCTGGAAAAGTTCAATATCATGCTCTTAATAAGTACAGCAAAGGTAGACATTACGCGGTGAATTATAAAACAAGGTGTAACCAGAACGCTAGCAAAAACGAAGACTGATGATAGTACTGATAAGGTACCAAAAAAAAAACCCGAAAAAACTTAACAAAGTCCTGTATTTTTTAAAAGTTTACAATATACATATTGCGAATCCATACTTATATTATAAATGCGAAAATATGTCTGTCTGTCTGCTACTTTTTCACGGCCCAACCGATTCTGAAGAAATTTGGTACAGGGTTAGCTTATATCGCGGGGATGGACATAGGCTACTTTTTATCCCGGAAAATCAAAGAGTTCCCACGGGATTCCTACAGACCCATCCGATTAACCGATTTGTATGAAATTTGGTACCGAGGTAGCTTGCGTCTCTATAATTGACATAGGCAACTTTTTATCCCGGAAAAACAAACAGTTCCCACGGGATTTTTAAAAACCTAAATCCACGCGGACGAAGTCGCGGGCATCCTCTAGTTCTAAATAATAAACTATGTTTAATATTCTGATAAATAATCATAGAAGATATTACGCACAATCCACTATCGCCCAGCGACTCAGTCGACGGTAACCGTGAGAATCTACATAGAATTTGTATAGAAGCCATCGTGTGTATGCGCACGCAATCGCCACAAGTCACCGTGCGTAATAAGTCGTAGGCTTTTCGAATGCAAAAAATCTCATAATAAAACAATGCAATCTTCCAATGCTTACCAAATACAAGCGTATCATAACAAATATTGAATTATTAATTAATGTTATTTCAATTAAACTAACACTCAAATTCCAAGAACTATACAACTGTTTCCAGTAATTTACTACGACCCACTACTAAAGTTCTTCACTATTGTAACAAACACAATACTGATTCGACTGTTAATGAAAACTCATTTATGACTAATTGAGTAAACTAAGAGTGAGTCCACACTTGATATTTTCGCTGATCACGACTCCGTTCCGACCTCGAGTAAAGTGCGCGCAAAATAAGTACCTAATCCAATCTGAGGTTACATGGCGATTTGTGCAGGTGTGACTATGGATTACATTATACAAACCCGGCTGACATCTGTTTTTGTACAATAAGCAGTCATACGCCTCGTATTTCATAGCTCGTTCACACAGGCTGCGTAAGCGTAGACGTAGCGCGTACCATTGCGTTGTAATATATGGAACTGTATATGGAACTGTATGAAACATGGCACACTGCTTGCGTAAAGCGTGGACGTATGCGTAACCCGGTGTGTTATGGGTTTACGCGTGTCACTACGCACGTGTCACGTGTACTTGCTTGGTGTGAATCGGCCTTAAATCGAACTACTTGTTCTGCGCGCACTATAACCTTCCCACGGTCATGAGCGTAATTTGGACCCAGTGATATATAGTCCAAATAATATCGAAATGCTATAATTACTGCTTCGAGAGTGGTGAACATGTTTTGCTGTGACAAAAATCAGTTGAGTCCATACTATAGATCACTGCAACGATTATTGATACGATCGGATGGAAGGATCATTGAGCCATACAAATAAATCACATATTAACTGTCAATGCAATGGAAATCATCAAAGATGTTACAATTAATTCATAAAAAAAGATCACTGCCATGCAATGGCGTGCAAATAATACGATATGGTTAAAATGAGCGGCTAAATTTAAGATACACGTACATGATACGTGATCGTGATTGGTGAAAAAATACCAAGTGTGGATCCACCTTCAAAGTCTTGACTTGACGTACGACTACGAACGTACGCGTCAAGTAAAAGGAAATATTATTGATGTGGTGTATCTGTAACCACAATCCTTGTTCCTTCCAGGAAAAATACATTTTGAAGATATATAAACAATATAGTAATTGTAATATAACTTGCCTACACATATATTTACAATCGGGCACAGTTGCTATAACCACATAATTTTTTATGAACAAACGCATTCAAATTAAAATATAAATACAAATCAGTATGAGATAATATTATGATTTTGCGTTCTGGTACATCTCTGATGTTTTGAATTTCATTTGGGCTTTTGTTTTATATTAACCTGGAAAGTTTAGATAACCCAAAACATAACCTCCATCGATTCTAATACATTTTTATCTTCCTTCTCACTATCGATACTTCTAGTAGGTTTTAGAACCTGCTAGAAAGTTCTAGAACATTTACCTGGCTGGGCGAGACATTCGTCTGTGCCATATTCTTTAAAGAAACGACCGCTGCGTCTGCACAGACGTCGTCAGTACTGGCATCTCGTCCCATACTGCACACTTTCCCCTTCCTCCTTACTATCAAAACTTCTAGAAGGTTCTAGAACATTTACCTGGCTAGGTGAGACGTCCCTCTGTGCCCTATTCCACAATGGAACAACCGCTACGTTCATACAGACGTCATCAGCACTGGTATCTCGTCCCATACTGCACACTTTCCCCTTCCTCCTTACTATCAATACTTCTAGAAGGTTCTAGAACATTTACCTGGCTAGGTGAGACGTCCCTCTGTGCCCTATTCCACAATGGAACAACCGCTATGTTCATACAGACGTCGTCAGTACTGGCATCTCGTCCCATACTGCACACTTTCCCCTTCCTCCTTACTATCAAAACTTCTAGAAGGTTCTAGAACATTTACCTGGCTAGGTGAGACGTCCCTCTGTGCCCTATTCCACAATGGAACAACCGCTATGTTCATACAGACGTCGTCAGTACTGGCATCTCGTCCCATACTGCACACTTTCCCCTTCCTCCTTACTATCAAAACTTCTAGAAGGTTCTAGAACATTTACCTGGCTAGGTGAGACGTCCCTCTGTGCCCTACGTTCTTACGACCGAACTGCTACGTTCATACAGACGTCATCAGCACTGGTATCTCGTCCCATACTGCACACTTTCCCCTTCCTCCTTACTTTGAATACTTCTAGAAGGTTCTAGAACATTTACCTGGCTGGGTGAGACATCCCTCTGTGCCCTATTCTGCAAAGGAGCAACCGCTGCATCCGTACAGACGTCGTCAGTACTGGCATCTCGTCCCATACTGCACACTGGTACACTTTCGCCTTCCTCCTCACCGCTACCTTCGCCAACATCATCGCCTACTGTTAATACTTCTATTTGGTTCCCAAGTTCTGAAATAAGTTACAATCAAAATTACTTTTTTATTTTCTTGAGCCACCAATGGAGATGTGCTGCTAATAGGTGCCTGCTAACTATTATAAGCTGTGATAGCCTAGTGGTTAGAACGTCCGCCTCCTAATCGGAGATCGGGGGTTCGATCCTGGGCACGCACTACTAATTTTTCAGTTATGTGCGTTTTAAGCAATTAAATATCACTTGCTTTAACGGTGAAGGAAAAAATCGTGAGGAAACCTGCATGCCTGAGAGTTCTCCATGTTCTCAAAGGTGTGTGAAGTCTGCCATCCGCATTGAGCCAGCGTGGCAGACTATGGCCTAAACCCTTCTCATTCTGAGAGGAGACCCGTACTCAGTAGTGGGGCGGAAATGATCATAATGAACTATTACAAATGCAAAATTGTGTTTGTTTGTTGAATGCCTCTTCAATTACGCCAAACGAAGCAACGGATCGCCGCAATTTTTTTTTCTGGATAGAGTTAAAGACCTAGCGAGTGTTAGACCTCGCGGGCATAATTAATTTTTGTAATACAAATACAGAATATTCTGTTTTCCCATCAACAAACTTTTCAATCAAACGTGAATCTTGTGCTACATTAAGGTGGTTACGACTTACGACAATTAACTATTAATTATGAAACAGACTGGTGCTTACCAAACGATTATCAAATATGATATTCAATACAAATTTGTGTCTCATATAACTACTGTTTATACCAATTATAGTGTGTGACTACTTACTACATTTTTATTTCTGATATTTTGTGCTTGTATAGCTAAACTTTCAAGAGCATAAGAACTTTTTATAATCTTTATGAATTCATTCACAGTTGAAAGTTTTTATTCCTGAGATGAAATGTTTAGCAAATCATTGATTAACTTTGGTCTGTATTACAATATTGTTATACCTCTAGGTACAATGAAGGCAATTATGAGTCACACATTTCAAGGAACAATTACTCATCTAAGTGTGGTTAAAGTGTAACAATCAATTCTTCCAACCTAATTGAATCATAGTGAAAAAGTGTGTCAGCAAAATCCATACTCCATATTTAAATATTAATTTTATAAAAACTCTGAAATAATGTCTGCTGGTTATCTGTTCAGGACTCTAATCACAAAAATCGGTGAAGTGCGAGTCACACTCGCACACCAAGGGTTCCATACCATCATACAAGAAATAACATTTTATTTTTCTTGGTGACCAAAATTTTTATTATTTGTTGTCATAGCGGCAATAGAAATTAACATTGGGGGGTTGAAACATATTTTCACCAAAATATGTTCAATTAGAGTAGATATAGGAGTAACTTACTATTATTATATTACACATTTAATACAAGCAAAGCTCTTAAGCACGGATCAACATTATCAGATAAAATTGTAATGAATTTATGAGCAAGTAGCAATACAGGCTGTTATAAATAAGAACAAAATGAAAACTAATATATTATGTACCAGTCCACATGGGCTAACATGGCAAGCTATGGCTCTTGTCATTCTGAGGAGACCTGTGTTCAGTAGTGGGCCAGCATGATGATGATGATGATGATAATATTATGTACACAGTTGACATTTGAATATGATTTTATTTAATCAGAAGTTTTAAGGGCCTTTCAAAAGGCAAAAGGTGACCTATGTGCCAGGCTATCTAAAACTATACAATTAAAAAGAATCACCAACAAATTAATACATACTCATTGCTGAAATGCTCTAAAGTCTAAGGTTTGCTTAAAATACAGTTAATTGAAAATAATATGAAATTAAATGAATGTGTAAAAGCAGACTTACATTACAGGTCCTGTCAGGACTTAAGGTGTGTGGGATTTAAGATCTAAAGATAACGTAGCCAGCTAACATTGTACTCAGTGCCTTTTAATGTATATTATAAAGTAAAAAAAATATGACACTGGAGACATTATCGGTCAAAATATGAAAATGTTACAAATGTTACAGTCAAAATAAATGTTGAGGACTATCACAGCTATTACCCGTCCATACTAAATGAGAGGTTTACTTGAATGATCATGTCAAGTGAGCCTAGTTTTACAGTGAAACAAAATGGTCACTCATTACTTATTACTTACCATCATATGTTGATATTCTATTTGTTTGGAGAGGGATAACTTGGTCCGGATTTACTGGAGACATGAGAAATTGCATCGGACCATCATAGCCTGTTATAAAAAATAAATAAAAGGCATTCTTAACAAAAAAAAAATCTGGGAGCACATTCATGCAATAAAACACTAAGAATTAAATAACAAAATGAATGATGGTTAAGAATATATAATTTAGAACTTACCGTGTAGTTCTCGAGAGCGACTTCCAGATATAGGGCGCTTAGCAGAACTTACTCTTAGATCATTGGCTTGGACCATACCAGAATTCTGCCTCTTTTGTTTCATTTTCTGCTCCATTATTTGGCGCTAAAATTATAATACACAAGTTACATGACATCAATTAACACTTTTTTCAGTTAAAACTATTACTTTTAATTATTTTTATGTAAGATTAAAGCTACTTTTTCTATAAAAATTAAATGAGATAATTCTTACTTGCTGTTCGATCTTCTGGTCCCGTACGCTTATCGAAGCCATCTCGTATTATTATTTTATACTGTGTAAATCGTTTATAGACAACTGTACAATATTTAAAGCTTTTGTAATACTTTTATTTCAAAATTCAATACAATTATTGGCATTTTGTAAGCTCATTTTTTGTTTATAAATCATCTTGCCTACCGTTGCCCCGAGAATCGAATGTTGTCAGGTGAAAAAAGTTTGACATTAAAAAAATCCCACGTTATGGTGCAAATACACTGCAGTTAATACCAAGCAAGTAAACAGCGTGGCTTATAATATTATTGTGCGAATCATGATTAGCCTGTGATGTACGAATTTTGCTAATGATAATACGTTTTTCTGTCTGCCTGTAGAGTAACATATTGAATCCTGGTGAGTATCTGCAAGTTACTCACCAGGATTGAAAATGTATTAGTTAATGACTTCATAGGCAAGTTTTTCTCACGGCTGGGTACTTAGTGCCAAAGAAGTAGGTTCCTTTATCTGTGTGGATTACATGCATGGGCTACAGGACCCGTTAATGCAAACATCATTAGTAAAATGTACTGCTTGCAAAAATGAATCACTTTGTAAAAATATGAATGAGTGCTTAATAACATTTTGGCCCTATTTTGTTGTGTAAGACGTATGGATACGCAGGACCTGCGCAGTGGTATGCATGAGCAACAAATGTTTGGTTTTTGTATGCTTAAAAACCCAATATTTGGTCTCTAGGTCAGCTTTTTTGTACACTATTTTTTAATAAAAAAGGTGTTCCAATTTTTTATTTATTTTTGGTAAATGAGAAGCATTGATTAGAAGTAACAAGATGTCTAAAATCTATTTTCATATCACACATTTATTTTAAAGATTAAAATCTTTGATACTTATTATGAAGCTTCTTTGATGACACGCGTCTTTGCATGGGTTACACGCAGTGTAAATACAGCATAACTACAATTTTTTTACAGAATCTGGCAACACTCTATCTGTCAAGCTACGCTGTCAAGTGTCAATTGTCATTTTATCTTCGAATTGACATTTCGATTTTTCTTTCAAAATGGCTCCGACCCAGAGTATTATTGGATTTTTAAATCCAAAAACTTTAAGTGCAGTTTTCACTAGTAATATATCAAAAACGTCTTGCCGGTTTATTCACAGATGTAACTGCAACCATTTGTTAGGAAGCCCCATGGTTTCGGTTTCGGCATTGGGACGTAAAAATTTCAAGAGTAAGTTTTACATGCTGTCATTACATCATTCAACTAAATGCTTCGTTATTACGTTCCCTCTAAGATTTGTGTACGAGTTTTGTAGTGTTTGACCTCTAAGTGAGGCTAAGTTTTTATTAAAATAGAAATGTACTGCCTTGGTACAACATAACCTCAAATGTTTTGTAGATAACATCGATGGTCCAAGACATCGAAGTATTCACACTACGAATAGCCTATACGCAAGAGTCGACTATTATAAAGTCCTCGGCGTCTCAAAGAACGCCTCTGCCAAAGATATTAAGAAAGCCTACTACCAACTTGCTAAGCAGTATCACCCTGATGCAAATAAATCGGACCCAGAAGCTTCTAGGAAGTTCCAAGAAGTCTCAGAAGCGTATGAAGTAAGTGTCTCCGTTCACTGTTAAATGTTAATGTCGTCAATATGTTACAGTTTTGAGTATTTTGTTGATTTATTTTTAAAACAAAAATAGAAAAATATCAATTAGCAAAATTTTTGTTCCTGATAGGTTTAGCATGCAAGCTATGAAATACTTTTTGAGGTTTTCTTATTTGTAATTCTGGTATTGGCATTTATTTTGTTGTATTGATAATTTAAATAACTAAGTAGGTATCTATTATTTGCACTCACTTGAACTACAAGCTTTCTTCTAAAACTTAAAATTTCTATAAAAGTTATAAAATATACACATATAAATCACCTACCACTCTGTGCTCACTGCGTTGAGCACTGTCTACCTTTATCTACCAATCTATACTACTGTCTACCACTCTGCACTTCTCTAGTTGTACTACTGTACCCTGTCTACCACTGTTAATTGTTACCAAACACCTTTTGTAGATTCTGTCAGATGAAAACAAGCGTAAACAATATGACACATATGGGACAACCTCTGACAACATGGGTATGGGAGGCCCAGGAGGTACAGAGGGCTTCACACACCAATGGCAGTACAAGTCCACCATAGACCCTGAGGAGCTGTTCCGAAAGATATTTGGTGATGCAGGGTTCAAGAGTGAGGCATTCAGTGACTTTGCAGAAAGCCAGTTTGGCTTTGGCGCTTCTCAGGAAGTATGCAATTTTTTTTTGATTCTAAATATTTCTAGAGCCTTTCTTCACAAAACATGGAAAACTAATGTTTGTTCCCTGAATGAATTTTATACCTATTTTATATGAATACTTGTAATAAAATCTTAGTTTGAAATCAAAAAGCATCTTGATACTTTGGTACATCCCTACATAAGTAATGTTTTTTGTTGAGTCTTTATATTGACCTTAATTAAATCCACAGTTAAATTTGAATTATTTTAGACTATAAAATATGAATTCTTAAAATAAAAAAAATTATCTCTCAGCTTTGAAAATAATACTTTTACTAGTACTGATACTAGTACTGATACTAGTAAAAGTACTACTTTTAATGCAATTTTTGCCCAAAGCATATTAAACAATTACTGTTAACATTTACTACTTCCACAAGTTTACCAATAGCATTTTTCCAGGTCATCGTAAATCTGCGATTCACGGAGGCTGCCCGCGGCGTGAACAAAGACATCAACATAAACATAATAGACACCTGCCCTAAATGTATGGGCACAAGATGCGAGCCGGGCACTAAGTCGATCAAATGCACCTATTGCAATGGCACTGGCATGGAGACATTCTCCCGAGGTACCATTATAATTTTTTTTTTCGTTTCCAATAAGTCCATCTGCGATCGGCCCTCCGGCCATAATCAGATTTGAGGAGTTGTGAAAATTTGTTTGTTAGTTTAGGGGGCATTCCAATAAATGTCCTCCCCTTTCGTGCTGTAAATTATGGAGCTTGGAGAGATTAAGTACTTTATATTAATTTTATTATAAAGTGCTTAAATGTGAATTACTAAATACCTTAAACCTTTAAATCTATAATTCTGAAACAGTAATGTAATTTTAATAAATGAAATAAAAGAAAAAGTATGGTCATCGATTATATTACAAATGCAATTTGATAAATATGGTAATGTTGGCTTTCTCTAAGCATTTAGCGTGTCATATTGTGTTATGACGTCACGAAAATGGACAGTGA
This sequence comes from Maniola jurtina, assembly GCF_905333055.1. NCBI lineage: Eukaryota > Metazoa > Arthropoda > Insecta > Lepidoptera > Nymphalidae > Maniola > Maniola jurtina. Next base: position 7,028,927 of record NC_060049.1, on the reverse strand, counting down.
GTCATTTTGGTTCAGTCCCCCATCAATATGAAATAAATTGTATGAAATAAATTGTACCCTAAAAGCTTTCATATGACATAGGTTTTAACACTGTTGGGGGACTGGACCAGCATCCATGCATTTTTGCCCATGGTGCTTTATTATACATAATAGATACTGAATAGAAAGACTGAACATAGCTAAGTTTAAAAAAGGATGCCAGACAGACAGACACACTTTCGCATTTATAATATTAGTATGGATTTTTAAATCACTGAACTTGTTTTAGGTCCATTTGTGATGCGCTCCACATGTAGACATTGCCACGGCACTAGGATGCTAATTAAGTTCCCTTGTGTTGAGTGTGAAGGAAAAGGACAGTCAGTAAGTATTTATTTCACTTACTTTTTAAGGCTCCATAATCAAAGAAAGAAATAAGCACTGTTATAGTTCATTATCTATTCTTCATCTTATTAAAAAAAGTATGAAAGTTATAAAGATGAAACATTATAGAAATAACTAGCTTATTCCCTTCTGCATGGATTTTTAAAGATCCCATTGAAACTTAAAATTCTTCAACCAGGTACTCAAATAATATTATATTCTCCAAATTTCAAAATAAATGATGCCTACGATTCTTTCGGCGTGGCTAAATCCACGCGAAAAAGTTTCTAATAAAAAAAACTTCCTATAAATTGCATGGGACTATTTCTTTATCCTGAATTAAAAGTATGTTTTTTTTTTAAATCCTGTGGGAATCGCGAATAAAAAGTTACCTATGCCCATCTCTAGGATGCAAGCTATCTCTGTACCTTTCGTTAAAATCGGTTAAGCAGATGGGATGTAAAAATTAACAGACAGACAGGCCACTTTCATATATAGGATGGATTATGTTACAGTGTTTATTTATATGAACAAATTGTAACCTCTACTGTTTTATGTAAGGTACAACGCAAAAAAATCACAGTGCCAGTGCCAGCGGGTGTGGAAGACGGTCAGACAGTGCGCATGTCAGTTGGTAACTCGGAGATCTTCGTCACCTTCAAAGTGGAGAGTTCTAGCTACTTCAAGCGGGATGGACCAGATGTTCACACTGATTGTACTGTGAGTATTGTTGATATCGCAGTGTAAAGCGCGTTGCCACTCTGTTGTCGTGCAGTTTACAACATCACGGGTTGTATATTTGAATGGAGGTGTTCACATATAGGATGGCACGATCTTCTAATAACGAAACGACGATAAATTACCGTGACGACACAGTGTGAACGTGCCGTTAGTGGGTATGGAGTGGAAGGTGGCGATTGATTGTTTTTCAGGTCTATTAACTGTTCTGTGAAGAAAGTTCTAGAAATGTAAAGAAAAACAAAAGAGAAAACTTATTTTTTCTTTACATATCTGGAACTTACTTCGCCTCGTTATGATAAATGTAAACGAGATGTCTGCACATATATGAGCATATACCAATCTCAAGAGTTATTTAATGGCTCTCCAGCTGTTTTTCTAATATTGATCCGCGCCAGGTATATGATTACCCTGGTACCACCAATATCTGGAAGTATTCAACCTGACTTGTGTATAGCCAGCCTTAAGCAAAAATTGTTTTATAATGTAATTAATTTCTTATTTCAGATCTCCGTATCTCAAGCACTTCTAGGCGGCACTGTGAGAATACAAGGGCTGTATGAAGACCATACATTACAGGTACGTAACTCATATGAAATTAGGTCGGGAGGACACGTACAACGCACGGAAACGTTTAAGTGCGGAAAACAGCCCAGAAGGAAGAAAGAAGAAGGTCAGAAGGATATTATTATGTATAACTAGATGCCTGCGACTTCGTCCGCATTGATTTAGGTTTTCTAAAAATACTGTGAGAACTCTGATTTTCCGAGACCAAAGTAACCTATGGCCTTTTTTAGGATTATCTCTGTACCCCGTCAAAATTGGTTAAACATGAAAAGCCAGCAGAAAGACAAACAAACACACTTTCGTTTCGTATTGATCGCATGGGTATAGTTAAAGAACTGGATTTTTATACAGGAAATGCATCAACGGTACTTCTGGTGCTGCAATTGTTTATGGGTGGCGGTAACCACTTAACACCAGGTGACCCGCCTGCTCGTTTGCTCGCTATTTTTTATAAAAAAGGGAATTTTAATTAAAGTAAGGAGGTACAACGAAGTGGTCTAGACAGAGCAATCGTGCGGGATGAAGGATCTGAAAAAACCCTATGTTAAAGGGTCGGCATTTACCATCAGAGGCGTCAGAGTACTGTATCTCTATATAGGTTAGGATGATATTATATTAATTGATTGTTTGTCGTAGATCGTCCCGGGCACGTCGTCTCACAGCACGATCCGCTTGTCGCGGAAGGGCATGAAGCGTGTGAGCCAGCACGGCTACGGCGATCATTATGTCCATATCAAGATACAGGTAACAACTAACGAACCATATGTTTGATTCTCGCTTAAGGGCGTCTTAAAATTTGCCGCAAAGTGCCGCGTGGAGGCAGCGCGGTTGCAGCGATGCGGCCGCGCGGCTGTCGCTAGGTTCAAACATCATAGGGTTTAGGGTAGGGTTATATTTAGTTTGGATTGATGAACTGATCCAATATGACATACTGAAATGAGAGAACTATATTACGCTTGAACAAAACGCCTAGAGACAACTCTGTGTGCGTTCGGTGAATTCTTCCAGATTTTCCAAGCGTCACCAGCTAAGATGTACTTCATTTTGCTTGATTTTTTGTTCTTTAAGGTACCAAAGTCGCTGACCGAGAAGCAGAAAGCCCTCGTCTACGCGTACGCGGAGCTGGAGGAGGACACACCCGGACAAATACAAGGTGTCTCCTACGACAGAGACGGTGAGAAAACATAGCTTTTATGTAGATTAACGCTATTTATCATAGAAACTAGATATACTACCGACAAAATAAAGTACTTCAGTTGCTATCTACCTAATTGTTTGGAGTTACAAAGTCGGAAATCATTTTCTTAACCCCTTATCGATGGAATTTCGATTCAAACAGAGCTTATTTATTAATCTGTATTAATGTACTATTAAAATGTAAGTAACATCATTCGAACGCAACGAAAGACCATCCACAGAAAGTGTTTACAAAAATTAGTGTAGCGCTCTTTCCCATACAAATGACATTGACAAACAGTGGGCCATTTTGAGTCACCAATGAATCATTGTGATTGGTTGGTGACTCAAAATGGTAAACACGTCCACTGAGATTTTTGGCTCTGTCACATGTATGGCATTATGTGACAGAGAAAGTGCTATACAAACTTCTTTCCATGGATAGAGAGCTTAAATTAGACAGTAACGTCAAAATGTACTAAATAACAAATTCAGTAAAATATAAAATTCATCCGCCACCATCTAGTTTGCATCTTGTAAGCTTGCTAAAATTTATTTTACAGCAACAACCAAAAAAAGCGAAAGTCCGAAAGACTCCCAAACAATTCACGAAGCCAATCGCGAATCTAACACCCGAGAGAAACCAGTGTGGACTTTCCTAGATAGCATGATTGACACTTTCGAGAAAAATAGAACCACTTTCCTCGTAGGCTTCTTTTCTTCCATAATAGCCTTTATTATGTTTGCCTCAAGCGATGTGAAAGATACTGTAGGGTTGCAAAAGTATATTGATGAAAGTGAACGGTCTGAAAAAGAGTTACAATATCGGGATGTACCTCTGGGATATAGAGATACGGTACGCAAACAAAAAGAGCAGGACCCTGAGTTATATGAGGCATAAATATTTAATAATCTACTATATAAAAATAAGTCGGGTTTTCCTTCCTGACGCTATAACTCCATAACGCACGAACCGATTTCCACGGTTTTGCATTCGTTGGAAAGGTCTCGGGCTCCGTGTGGTTTATAGCAAAGAAAATTCAGGAAAAATTTCAACAGAAAAGCGTGAAAATCTTTTTTCATAGCATGTACTACAAACCAATATTTTAAGTAGATGGCGCCGTTTTTCTTCTTCTTTTAATCACCAAACGAAATGTTACATAAAACGAAGCCATCTGGTGGCGAAACGGAGTTCGCCGGGTTTGCTAGTATTCGTATAGTTTTTAGTGAGATTAGTCACACATCTGATGTATGAAATTGCGATCGTCACAATCAACAGTTGCTTTAGAAAAAAGTATTTTAAGCTGTATGATCTAGCATGAACTTTAACAGCGACGATTTAATAAATAATCACATTATTATTTATAACTGACTGACGATAATATTATAGCCAGGTAATTACAAGTTTGGTGAAAGAGGGGCGGTTGTTATATCTATACTAATATGATAAAGAGGTAAAGTTTGTGAGTTTGTTTGTAGAAAGTAATCTCTGAAACTACTGAAGCGATTTTGAACATTCTTTCACCAATAGAAAGCGGCATTCTTCCTGAGTGACATAGGCTATATTTTATTTTAAGCACCCGTGCGAAGCTAGTATGAAGTAAGATTAAGACTGAGGTCTATTAGACTATACTCTGGCTTTGTCCTGACTGAAGATACAGCTAAAAGGAGACAGATATATTAGACATTATATAGACACTAAGGATGAGATCTGTGAATTTCGGTTAAAACGAGACAGATTTATGTCAGCGATACAACGCTATCTCGTTTTAAACAGTGTCTAAGTCTGTCTCAGCCAGGACAAGGTGACTCTTTGACCAGTCAATTTAATTGTTGACTTGTTTATAACCAAATAAGCTGAATTTGTGGTAGTCAGCCAATAGAAAGAATTGCAATAATCGCATTGATTTTGAAAATATTTAGGATAATAATGGTGTCTGTTCGATTGTGTATATCTCTCTAAACAAAAGCTTTACAGGTCTTATAGTAATGCTATCCTTTGAATGAAGCTATAGAATGTTCCCCGCTGAAGAGGATAGCACTATTTAAGGATCTGTCAATTTAGAGAGTTGTGTACTAGCGAATACGCACAAACATTTGTAAATAAATAAAGGCATTTAATGCTTACTGTAGTTATGTTATTAAAATATGAACGCTTGTTAGTTAATCCGTAAGGATATAGTATGATGGTTGTTGTTCTATGTAATATATTTATGAAATTGTAAAGGTGTAAATAATTTTCAGTAATATATGAAAATTTTGACAATTTAACTGTTGTTTTATTTCAAAATTCCTTTGCAATCCCCTTTAGCCATCATGCTATAGCCGATGTTGTAAATATATTAGTAATACCGTACGATGCTACCACTTTTATGAGTTACGTCGATGTACTTGCGCAGAAATCTTATTTTTTCAGAAAGCCAATCATAGCGCGCGTCTGTACGCTACTGATGGTTGCCTACACGCGCGAATTATGAGCAAGATAGCTCGAGTTTCTGTTGTTTTTGTGTTTAAAATCTTAACTTCAAGCAATAAGGTCTGAATTTCATTGGTTTACATTCGGTTTTAGCCAGCGTTAGGTTGAATTTTTCTGCGCAAACGAATTTTGTTGAAATGGCTTATAAAAGTGGTAGAACTGTAAAGTGATATTAACAAATAATTTTGCTTCTCGTAGGTCACAAAATATAAAGAGAGAAGCGCTTCTTTTGTAAGTTGCAAAATTTATTTAACGTATTGTGAGTTTTTGCACGCTCTTAAACCTAACGCAGACGACAGATCGTCGACCAGACTGAGCAGACAATTAGCAGTTGATCCTAGTAAAATATCTGCCAAGTTTCATGATTCTAGGTCAACAGGAAGTACCCTATAGGTTTTCTTGACAGACACGAAAGACAGACAGACAACAAAGTGATTCTATAAGGTTTCCGTTTTTCCTTTTGAGGTACGGAACCCTAAAAATAGCGAAAATAGAACACGTATAATAGAAAACCCTAGTTTAACTGTTGTTCACTTCAACAACAACAGTTTCAGTCATCGTAATTTTTTCTAATTAGAAGGTTATTGGACAGCATATTGTAGGTACAGTTTTAACAAACTACTGTATATCTGCTGCATTAATAGTTTTGGTTCCTAAAATGTTGAGCCAAAGTAAAATGCCAGATATGAAAGTAGAGCCTTCCACAATGTTTTTTGTCCAAAAAATAAAGTTTTAAATTTTAGCTTACTACCGGGGTAATCGAGAAGGCATTAAGCTGAATTATTAGTTTTTTTTAAAATTACATTCATACGTTAAAAGATCTAGGCTGTATGCCTCTGAATACAAAATATTATTAGAACAAAACATAAAGCGCCGTTTTCTCGAAACTGCCTTTTTGAATTACTGCCATCGCGATTGCCACGCCATTTTAGAGATTGTGTACAACGGAATAGACACCAATATAAAATAAATAATATAGGATGTTCTGTTGGTACAGGTAACAAAGTCTCCATATCTGAGCCTCAGAACTTAGTGGATGCTGTGAAGGAAGCGCTCAAGGGGAAGAAAAGCAGCCCAGGCGTCACTACCGAGAGCCCAGAAGATGACATTTTGAAGGAATCCAAGCGAAGCAAGGGATAAAACAATAGCTTATATGATTATTTAGCTTTAATAGCTTTGCAATTTTGAATATGCAAGCTAAAATAGCGGTCGCGTCGAATTTCTAGCTAATGTGAGATCTTATAGCGAAAAGTTGGTTTTAATTTCAAAACACTGGAAAATTATGTAAAGCGGAATTCGCATTACGAAATCAAAGTCTAATTTCGTGAGGGTTCAGTACAGAAGTTCCGCGCGACCCGTAGAAAAATATTCCAATATTTTTAAATCGCAATGTATTAATTTTCAGTTTTTTTTTTTTTCTTGTAAATCTGCCTTTTATTTCACATGAATGATGTCTATTTTATTTCGTACAGTACTGTGATATGAATTAGTTGGACAAAGATTAGATATACATCTATAGAAAATTTCATATGAAACCGCAGATTGTAATAGTTATTGTATGATTCGATTACTGTTATTTTACTTTGCTCGTGGTAAATAACGCTGTATATAGCTATGTTGACTAGTTAGTAGGAAGTGGTAAATAAATACAACATAATATTTTTTCTGTTTTTTATTTCTTTCAGTAGATTAGTATCTACCTATCTGATGATAATAGCCTTGGGTGTCTATCCAATGAAGTGGTGGCGTAGTAGCAGACCCATCAGATTATTCATAATTATAATATTATAAATGCGAAAGTGTGTATGTCTGTCTGCTAGCTTTTCACGGCCCAACCATTAACCGATTTTGTTGAAAAGTACAGAGTTAGCTTACATCCTGGGGACGGACATAGGCTATGATCCCGATTAATCAATGAGTCTATTGTTATGGAAGAGCGGTGTCTTCTGACACAGAGGTAGTTCTCCTACCTTTAAAAAAAGGCTCCAACCTCCTACAGATGATTGTTAACAAAGTTACCGAAAATAAACAATTTTGAATTTTTTGAGTTCCCACGGGATTTTTAAAAACCTATCCACGGAAACGCAGTCGCGGGCATCGGCTAGTATGGTAATAAAGCAGGAGGCACGGCAGTGCCCTCGCCAAGACGAGCCATAGACTTGTTCCAGCTAGAACTTAGAAGGCAAGTATAAACACATCAAATATTCAAATCTCGGTTATTTCCTCGTAGTTTTAACGCAGTCTTCACACACATCGGTCTGGAATAAGCGGTGCGTTTGGGACAGGCACGCGAGCGCCGAGCTGCTGTGTCGGCGAATAGTGGCGAGCATGCACGCCAACAAGCACATCGCGCCTTCCACGTAGAAACCATACAGGATTCTCACGTAGTCTTCTACCTGCGAGGGTTAAAAATGTCTAAACAGGTGTTAATTCCAGCCAGAATCCTGGCAAGTATTGTGGAAGCGGGCTAATTTAATAAAACTGTTTAATAAAACTGTGGCAGTTTTATTAAACTGATAGATATCGACCCCTAATAGGTTCCTTTACAGTATCTTGAATTGGAACGATAAATAGCAACCCACTCGCAATAGCTGGGATTTAGCCCTTATTCGCACGAGCGTTAAAAAAGCGTTGCGTTAAAACCCGGCGTTGCGCTGGACATACTAAGTGCGCGTTAAAAAAACGATAACGTGTGAACAGATACTTGGGAATGCATTTGTTCTATTTGAACGCTTTTTTAACGGACGTTAAAAAAGCTCTCGTGCGAAAGAGGCCTTCGAAACCCACGGCATTACTATACCGAAAATTCTACCGTTGTTAGATCAATGGAAAGTTCACAACCCTCAGCAGAGAGAGAGAGGAGGAGTCTTAAAGACTTACATGGTCCAATCCTCCCGACGTAGTAAACTCCAGAGGGAACATGAAGGTCTTGGAGGGAGATTTGCCGCGGAGGACGCCAAACGACACCAAACCCAGTGTATAGTAGGATACTGTCGCCAGAGGGATACCTCGGCCTACACCGAACACTCTTAAGCAACACTGTGGAGACAAGAAAAATATTCAGGTAGGTATGTTTCTATAGGAGTCCAGAGCCTCTACTGTAACCTTTCAAGCTATCATCATCATCATCATCTCAAGTCACTACGAGCACGGGTTTCCTCTCAGATTGAGAAGGGTTTAGGCCAAGGGCGAATTGGCAGACTTCAAACACCTTTGAGAACATTTAAGCACGCATGGTTTCCTCACGATGTTTTCCTTTACGTCAAAGTAAGAACTCCGAAAAGTTGGAGATGGGCGCCCGGGATCGTATCCTTGTCCCACTAATAATTTAAGAGGCCAGTGAGTTTCAAGTTAACTGATGCGTAAATATGTGTGTTAGTATCTACATTTGGATACACACGTATGCTGATATTGTTATGGAAGAGCGGTGTCTTCTGACACAGAAGTAGTTCGGCTACTTCTAAAAGAAGGCTCCAACCTCCTAGAGATGTGTGTAAACAAGTTGCTGAAAATAAACGATTTTTAATCTTTGATTTTTTTATATGGTTGGATGAAAAATCGTGTGATGATGTCTCATCATCTCAATATGTCACATTCCATTTTGGGAGGTTATGCACAGTTACTTACCTAGTTATACTTTGTTGACTTACCAGTTATCCTAAACTGCACCTTTTTAGGTAAGATTTACCACCTTGGTAAATCGACCCAGAGTCACACCTAATCGTGTCACAGTGTGAATCGTTGGGGGGTTTCTCCTATCGAGTTACTTATCTACTCTTTGCAACTTGTTTTTCCTTTAGAATTCCAACGAGTCAGACCAAAGTAACAGTGTCAATTGGGTGTAACTATAATCCATAGCATAGCGTTAGCAAGGAGATTAGCTTTAGCATTAGCATACTCACTTCTAACGTTAACTTAAAGTTACATTCATGTTTAATAGGTAGGTAGATACTTACGATGATACTTTTACGCGCGTTCAATTTAGAAGATTTGATTATTTCTGAATTATGGCTGTTGATTGGGATATCTGAAATAAGAGTCAGGATAACAACAATTATTATTCTGTTCAAAAGTACTTATGTATCTAGACTCAGAGATAAATACAATAATTTAATACACTAATACAATAATCTAAGGGCCTGAAATAAAAGTTAATTTATTTAAGTTAATTTATTTAATAATTTAAAGGAATACAGTAATTACAAGCACCAATTGCCTAGCTCCTAAGAAAAAGTACAAAAACAAGCACGCAATTAAGTTGTTTCATTAAAATTCTAATAAATAACGAAACCGCAGAAGCTCGTGCCGTGTCGTTTATTGCGGCGACACCTACCAATGCAAACGTTCTTCTCATTAAGCAGCAAGTACCTACATAAGTACTTGTTAGATTGGTTTTTTAGGGTTCCGTATTTCAAAAGGAAAAACGGAACCCTTATAGGATCACTTCGTTGTCTGTCTGTATGTCCTTTCGTCTGTTTTAAGTATTACTATATATATCATTTTAAGTAAGTATAATAGTTAAAAAAAATACCCGAGTACGGAACCCTCGGTGCGCGAGTCTGACTCGCACTTGGCCGGTTTGTTTATTCAGATACAAGCAATGCAGTCTAAGATGGAAGCGGGCTAACCTGAAAGGGGCGTGGCAGGTTTTATCAAACCCATACCGCTTTGGTTTTTACACAGCATCGTACCGGAACGCTAAATCGCTTGGCGGCACAGCTTTGCTGGTAGGGTGGCAACCAGTGACGGATTAACCCTTAATCAAATTAAGCAATTGCCTAGGGCATCACGTCTGAGGGGGCACCAGAAGAAGCACAAAAAAATCCGTCCTTAGGGCATCACGTCTCATACTCTCACGTCAGAAAAAACCACACTAAAAAAAGTTTCTAGTCGGACCTTCAAGGCGCATTTCAATGAATAAATAAATTATTATGCTTTGGTTTTTATTGTTGTCGCACCTACTCCACTTCTAAAGTACGTTACATCTCATCATCTTATTTTACAAAAAATATTTTTAGGCGGTAAAGGTTTAAAGACCGATTCTAGTTGACATACGGATAGGGGGGCCCACAGGCATGGATTGCTTAGGGCATCAAGTAGTCTTAATCCGTCACTGGTGGCAACTAGCCACGGCCGAAGCCTCCCACCAGACAAAAGCTTTGCTTATTTATTAAATAGGCTTGGTTATTAAGCTTTAACAATAATCTATACTTCCTTACTATTAATAATAATATGCAGAGGTATCATGTATCCGTCTTTCATCTTTTCGACGCGATCCAATGTTGATAAATGGCATAAGATAACTTGCATTCTGGAAATGGTAACTTTACCTCGGAAAATCAAAATATTTTTAGGAAAATCTAATTTCAGGCAGGTAAAGACGAGATCCTTATTGACGCGATTAGGGAAGTTAACTGAATTATTATGCTGAATCAATTAGCAAACGTTGCTGAAGCGAATAACGTTAGCACAATATGAGCTTCTACTCTACATGCTATTAGGTACTCTATATTGTTTGTGGTTCACTCTACGGCCTCGGTCTGTAATACACGCGATATGAGCATATTATTTTCCGTTAGCTAAGGGAAGTACCTAGTTGCTATTTGCGAAGGAAAATTTGCTCCACTTAATGTAGCTATTCAGCGCTGAAAAACAAACACTGAACACCTAGTATTTCAACGCTGAATTTAGCCCATAAACAAATTACTACTATAGGTATCATAATCTTTATAATTTCACATCACCATCATTATCTGAACCCATCGACGGGCCACTACTGAGGATAATCTTTTCTCAGAATATGAATGGTTTAAGTCATAATCCACCTATAATTCTCAGCATGCTGGTTTCCTCACGATGTTTTCCTTCGCCGTTAAAGCATGTTATTAGCAGGACACACAATAAACAGACAGATAGACAGTCTTATTTTCGAATTTATATATAGCTTTATTGAAAAACCTAACGCGACGTTGTTTTTATTTTGTAAGAAAAAGCATGAAAATTATATTAGAAAGTAAACAATGAAGGTGACTAAAACCGTTTATAATGTTACAAAGTTTAACTCCGTGGATAATTTTCTTCAAGGATATCTTGTGACGCGATCTTTCATCGTTCGTTAAGCAAGAATAATTACCTCTTTTGTTGAAGTTGGATTTGGTTAGTTCGCCCAAGTCTCCACTAATTTTGTCTCGCAGATGGCGAGCGCAGGCTTCTAAATGTACTACGGCGCAGGTGCTCGCGTTTACCACTGCACATAACAAACCACTTACATTAGGGTAAACCACCCAGTTATCAGCAATAATTAATTTATCGACAACAATTAGGGCTCGTTTGCAATCTTAAATGGTATTAAAAGTTAAGCAAAATAATGTTACTTACTTAAATAAATATGCGTGGGTACAGCTAAAATAGCATAGACCAATGCAGACGTCCTGCCCCAGAGTGTATGAGGCACTGGCGCGCCAAAACCTGGAAATGACCATCACTAGTTACCCATATTATAAATGCGAAAGTATTTATTTGATTTGTCCTTCCATCACGTCAACGGGATCTTCTACTCGGGAAAATCAAAGAATTCCAACGAGATTTTTAATACCTAAAACGAGGTGGATAAGGTCACGGGCTTCCGCTAGTAATATTGTAATCATAAAATTGACAAGTTCAAGTTAATATATATTCATATTATAATTATTATCGAATCGATACATTAAGAATTATCATAAAATAACATTAAGGCAATCATTGTTGTTAATTGCATGCAAAAAGACATGACACAAATTTCTTGAGGTGTAATCCGATTAAACAAACGTCATGCCAGAGTATGCGATACGATACACTCAGGCTGAGATCTATAGAGCGCACTTTGACTTTGCTCAGACTTAAGACACTGTTAAAACGAGACAGCGTTATACCACTGGCATAAATCTCTCTCGTTTTAACTGAAACTTAAGTCTAAGCAAAGTCAAAGTGCTCTTTTTAGATTTCAACCTCAGTCCTCAATGCCAACAGGACATGAATAGGTTACTTCACCCACCTAATGCCGTCATAACATAAACAGTGAATAGAAACGTCCCGGGCAAGCTCCAGTACTCTCCAGGTTTTATTCTCGCTCCATCCCCAACAGCTTGCATCGTCAGCTGCCTCTCATCTTCTATCCGTCTTTCTATTGCGTTCCGCCATTTTGGAGAGAGTGGGGTAATCTGGAATTTAAAAACAAATTGTTCTTTTACTTTGTGGAATTCTTTTTTAGGCCAGGGACAATCCTAGCTGAAATTTGCGTGGAATTCTTTCACTACCCGGAAAAATCTGCTTTGCTCTGTAATGGAATTTATGAAAATCCGTTCATTGTGGGCTCTACAGCGTAGACCCTCTACGTAACTCTACGCTATAGAAACACCCTATACGAAAATCTCAAGTTTATAATTACTTACATATCAAACATCAGAGACGCTGGAACCTATAAAAGTTGTAGTTACGTGGACGCGCGGAAAAACGCGTGAATGGAGTATTGCTGGCCCATTATTGAGTATGGGTCTTTTCTCAGAGTGAGAAGGGCCATAATTCTTCAAGCTGGTGAGGTGCGTATTGGAGTTCACACACCTTTGAGAACATTATGGGGAACTCTCAAGCATGCATGTTTCTGTAGGAATATACATGCTTCTCCTTTCCTTCACCATCAAAGCAAATGTTCAGCTCTGAAAAGTCAGAGAAGCATGCGCGGGATCGAAGCCTGGACCCCCCCAATAGGAGGTTGAACTCTTAACCTCAAGCTATCACCATTTTCTTGTGATAATAAGATAAATCATATAAGTAAACTTAGCTACAATAAATACCTAATAATTATATTATAAGGGAGACGCTATTACAATCTGCATAAATCTGCAATCCAATATGAACGTGGAACAAGATAAATCTTGCAAACCTACGTAATGTGATAAACTTTGAATACATTTTATACCAATATAGTCCTTATTATTCTCGCGATAAGGGTCACTAATGATCGTGTTAGTTCTTGGATAAAGTAACGTGAAACTGATTAATTGCGGCAGAAATCCCTCGGCTGAGATTTTATGGGCTAAAGAGGGGCTTCCAAGCTATTTATCTCATGTATTTTTATTTAATTGGTGCGAGAGAAATATTATTTCTTTATTAAACTGGGACAGTAACTTTGTATAAAGCGCTATAATAAACTAGTCAGCCTGCCACGGTTTTGCTCTGTAATGGAATTTATGAAAATCCTTTCACTGTGGGCTCTACGGCGTAGGCCCTCTACGTACCTCTACGCTATAGAAACACCCTATACGAAAATCTCAAGTTTTTTCACTCAAGACCCAAGTATTTTGAGCGTTTGTAATTATTTACATATCAAATATTCCGTTTTTTATTGAACTAGGATTCAGCTTAGCTTAGTGAGTTTTTGCTTTTGACTGCTAGTCAGTCTGACTGCATGACCAGACCTTGGCTTTGTCCGATGGGGATTACGTTATATATAGGAAGAACTTAAAATGAAAATCTCAACTTTCTTCAAGAGTTGGAATTCCTAAAACTCCTGAAGCTCGTAGTTTTTTTTTCATTTTTAGCCGAAAGCTCAAAAAGTAATTTTCGTGGCAATTATTTGAAAAATGACGGACTTTCATACAAACTCGCATCCCCTATTTAACACCCTTACATGTAGGTAGAATTATCAAGAATCATGAAACACGTATTAATTTTTAACCTAGAGCATAAATACCAATTTTCATGGATATAACTTGAAAAACGACAGACAAGCTTTCATCCCCTACTTAACACCTTTAGGGGTAGAATTTCCGAACACCTTACCTCAGTGAGTGCCTTCATTAGAAAGGATTCCCTACAAAAATTGTAAGCATCAGCGGTGTAGCCTGTGTGTTGATATTTGAGTTTGTCATTTTCGTTTCATATATTCATATCCAGGGATGAAATGTAGTTTATACTTCAACTGAAAGCATTCAGAGGCAGGACATAACATAATATCGTTTCCCACATTGCTGGCTTATTGTGGGATGAGTTTTGTTCCAGCGTGAACGTTTCATATCCAATACCCATGTCACGTCTTTTGTATGAATAACGTGTCACATATTTATTTACTGAATACATACTATGACAAAAAATATTTAATGCGTACACAAAAACTGTGTTGTAACTTGTACAAGGTCCCAAAGTCCAGACATTCATGTACTAGGTACCTATACCTTACCTTCTAAAAATAAAATAAGGACCACTATAACTTTGTTGATTTTTTAAAACCATTCAAGTTTTTCCAGCGTTGTTTATTTGTGTGAAATTAGTTAAATGTTCATTTAAAAAAATATGATCGTGCTTTATAAAACACACTTTTGGAAATAAAAAATCAGAAGGAAGGAAGAATCTGGTGATTAAAAAGAATCCTTTACTAACTCGTGCTTGGTGAATAGGCTTGCTATAGAAATACACCGTGAAAATAAATATACTTAGGTGTCCGTTAGGTATTATTAAGAACGCGCAAAAAGTTACGCGGAAGATTTATCTTGACAAGCACATCTGTCAAAACTCCCGCCAACATCCATCACATTGTCTCCAGTATTAAATTAATAACATACTAATAAAGATTGATCACACATAATTTTAGTCTGTGCTCGTGCCATATCTAAGTAACCGGGTATATAAATGTATCAACGTTTTTTCTTTAATATAAACTTTCTATTTGATACGGATAATCTTCCAACAATTCTTGATCTGTTTTGATGGACAAAATTATTACGCCGAAGACTGTGCAATGATCTGTGAATATTGATTGTGGATTAGGACTATGGTTATTGATCTCGCAAACAGTATTCCGATCTTCTGCAGACATTCTTGTTGACTGAATTCCATTAAAATTACCGAGCACAAGAGGTTGACACGCAATCCTCGCAAGTTCAGCAATTGGCCACAGGAATCAAAGGAATCTTAGTTTTGCTCTTACCACCATGCAAATTCCAACCTTATATGATTCGTTACATAGAGCACAAAATCAAGTGTTCCATCTAGATAGTTGCTATGCAGTCCTGGCTTAATGGATGCCATCCAACCGGATTTGTTTTACTTTGGAATGAAAAACCCTTGGATTCGAGTTGAGCTTCAAACAGAGTCGTTTAGATTTAATTTTGCGAGTATAAATGCGAAAGTGTTGTACTACGAATCTCTAAACTAAACTTAATTGACAAGTCATGTAGTAGGTAGACAATAAATAGGATGACATAAACTTTAGACCTGTGGTACAGAGAGGTAGGTAATAATAAACTGTACCTGTAGTTAAGAGCAGTACAACCAAATTTGCACCAATATCTTTGTCTGTTGGGTACATTTTTCATCATTTCTAAATACATAATATAAAACGAATTCGCGTTTGTCTGTCTATAAGTTGAAATTTTCAATGCGATTTTCATCATCATTTAGAGCATTTTTAACCCCCGACCCAAAAATAGGGGTGTTATAAGTTTGACGTGTGTATCTGTGTATCTGTCTGTGGCATCGTAGCTCCTAAACGAATGAACCGATTTTAATTTAGCTTTTTTTGTTTGAAAGATGGCTTGATCGAGAGTGTTTTTAGCTATAATCCAAGAAAATCGGTTCAGCCGTCTGAAAGTTATCAGCTCTTTTCTAGTTAATGTAACCTTCACTTGTCGGGGGTGTTATAATTTTTTAATTTACACTTGTACGAAGAAAGTTTCTAAACGATACATTCATTCTTGAATCAAATAAATAAGTCCACCCACCACCGTTCATACCTATCTTACCATTCGCACCTTTTAGTAAGATTATTAAAACTATAAATCTAGCCTTATGCTTTTAGAAAAAGGATTTCTAAGTTAAATGCATGACGTAATAGCTTACCTATAAATAATTTGCTGTGTTATTAAACTCAGCATAACGTAAGATTCATTAATATTACATTATAAGATACGATAACATCGCTAATCGGGAAATTTTTACAAGAAAAGTTGTTTATCGAGAAAAGCTGAAAACTGTCGAGTTTTTTTATGCGGAACTTTCCATCCAGAATGGACAAAATGAGTGAATAAATAAATTAGTGAAAACACTCTGTCGATACACAAATATATTGTGAAAGATTTGTCGCTAATAATAAATATTTTTCATGTAGAAATAATTTATGCTACGCCGTGGTCAGACCGGGCCGTGCTGCAGTTGGGCAACTGATATAATAATTGTACTAAATAATATTTTGTGCCCGGACGGGGTACTGGCATTGCACTGTCTATCATAAATTACTTCAAACAATGCAAAACTATCATTTCAAAGTGAAAATTTCTTAAGGTGCGTTGAGCGATTTTTAGATATTAAAAACTTCAAAGTCGCTAATAATATTGATAGTGCTCGGAGTGCCGATAGATATAAACACTAGATGTAGAGCTAATTTACAAATTATGACATTTTAATTTTAATACTACAATTAATTGGAAAAACAAACCGCTGTCATTTCGTAGCTTAAACCGGTGCATGCATGACCGCCGGCTCACTACTGAGCACCGGTCTCCTGTCAGAGTTAGACAGATTTGGCCATACTCTACCACGCTGGCCAAGTGTGGATTGGCAGACTTCACACACCTTTTAGAACATTGTAGAGAACTCTCAAGCATACAGATTTCCTCACGATATTTTCCTCTACCGTTAAAGCAAGTGATAACTTATTTGCTTAATAAAAAGTACATCACGACTAGCAAGCCTACGTGTTTCAATGTAACAGCTGCAGACCGTGCACGGTCTAACATAAATCGACCGTTATTCCTTTGTCTTTTCGACTTTTTCCCTTGTTATTTTGCAGGCAGATTTTTAATTCAAGTTGCTACATATAAATTCAGGGTCCATAAAACCCTTATCAGAAAATAGATAGAAATGGAAAATAGTCGTGTAAAACGGAATTCTCAGTGGAAAAAGCTAACGTTTTTAACCCCCGACCCAAAAAGGGGGGTGTTATAAATTTGACGTGTGTATCTGTGTATCTGTCTGTGGCATCGTAGCTCCTAAACTAATGAACCGATTTAAATTTCGTTTTTTTTTATTTGAAAGGTGGCTTGACCGAGAGTGTTCTTAGGTATAATCCAAGAAAATCGGTTCAGCCGTTTGAAAGTCCATCAGCTCTTTTCTAGTTACTGTAACCTTCACTTGTCGGGGATGTTATAAATTTTTTGTTGCAAATGTTTGGTATAGAGAAGTTATGTTTCTATATTAGTTTATGCGTTATTATGAAATCATAAATTAACGAAGTTATCAAAGTCTTCAAAATTAAGACACTGAGCTCCGCTGGAAAAGAGAGGTCGTCAAAAAATATCGCCGAATAGCTTCGTGGTTATTACTTTTTCCATTAATTTTATTGTCTACGGTTCATGTCATAACCCACAGATCCTCCGCAAACCCTTGGAAGGGGGACGTTTGGCGGTTGTCTTTATTTCCTTCTTTTATTTACGACGGCGGGAAAATTCCGGCTGGCTATGAATTTGTAAGTCAATGGGGTAAATATACCCTTAACGATTTATCGTGGTATTTTCTTTGAGTAAAAACGTAATTTGATGTTGGCAAGACGTTTTTGTTATGTAAAGATATTCGCCTTCTTAGAGTTTCGAGTAGGTATTTATCGGACAAAGACATGGGGTCCAATGAAATGTTTTTAAATAAATCTATAAGAAAGAAAGAAAAACCTATATTTCTTAAATTGTGCCACGCACGGTGTTCTGTGGCCACACATCACGGCTTATATTGACTAAGAGTTGGTTATCCCACTGTTATCTCAACTTGAGCATTAAAGCCAACATGCCTCAAGCAGAAGAAGCGCGCTGGTTCGGAATGCCCTCCCTACCGAGAAAAACCAGCAAGAAACTCGGCGGTTGCTCTTTAATACGTCAGGTCTGGCCAAGGCTAATAGCTAATACACCCAGGATTTGTCAACTCGCGTCACGTTTAATGTATCGGAGACGTCATGACGACACACGTATTCTGAGAATATTATCATAAATACTTTATACATTCAAAGACGTGACAACGTGTGTTACTTACTATATTATGTGGGTTCATAAAATTCACGCTACATATTTTATGATTTTTCCGTGGTATTTGTTATTATTACTAAATGATGCCCGTGACTTCGTCGGCGTGGATTTAGGTTTTTAAAAAATCCTGTGGGGATTTTTTTATTTTCCGGGATACTAAGTAGCTTATCTATTTCCAGGATGCAAATGCTATCTCTGTACTAAATACGAAGCCCGCAAATTCTGCCACTTGGGCTTAGATTTTTTGAAAATCCCATAATCATAATCATAATCATAATCATAATCATAATCATAATTAATTTATTGCAAATACACGTTTTACAATAGGTGGTACAAAAGTTTAAGGTTACAGTGTATTTACCATTATAGTGGTGTGCAATAGGCAACATATTTCATAATTATATTGATAACATGAATGACAATAAATGGAAATTGGAAATTATTATTGTAACAAAGGAGAGAAAAATAAAAATAAAGAGAAACGTAACACTTATTATGTTTTATGTCAAGGAAACTCTTCGATTTTCCGGGATAAAAAGTACCCTGATTATTTCGGTAACAATTTTTTTCTAAACATTAGAGCCGGGGCGGAGACGATCCGGGGTAAAGGTTCACAAACAACGCGAAACGCAAATGTGTCCGTGAATTTTCGGGATAAAAAGTAGCCTATCACTCTCTATATCCATTGCTCCATTGCGGCCAGATTGAAGGACAAACCAATAAACCAACAAACAAACATAGTTTCGCATATTTTATAACATGGGTAGTGATTGTGACACAACTGAATCTAGTCAACCAGAGGTCGTTACTTACTGGTTTATTAGTAATACACCCTTTTTCTTTAAATGGATCTTTGCATACTAGATTTCAAAGCAGATATTTAGAGAGAGACTGCGATGCATATTTCTACGAATAATATAAGCTTTAAAGCTCGAAGAGTAGGAATTTGAAAGGTACTATGATTTCTATGTAAGATTATTGAATTCCTTTGAGCGGAGATCTGCTTATTTTGATTAATGTTTAAAGTAACATTAATCAAAATAAGCAGATAAATTATTAAGTTCTAAGATTTTAGCTTTATCTATACATATAATAAAATTGTAGAAAAGTTGTGTCTGTACAATGGAAATATATAAAAAAAAAGTAGCAGGGGTTGTTATTATATCGATGCCGAACCCGAAATTGTAATTAATTTTTTTTTGTCTGTTTGTCTGTGTGTTTGTGCACGCTAATATCAGAAACGGCTAATTCGATTTAGATACGATTTTCACTAATATATTGTAGTAAGCTTCACTTAACATTTAGTGTTTATTTCATGTCAATCGGTTCATAAATAAAAAAGTTATGTCAATTTAAAGAATCACGGCGAACATTTTTAACGTACAGAGTACGTACTACACGCCTCGCGCCTGAGCGTCCGTGGCTATATAAAGTCACTATTCCACGCGAACGAAGTCGCGGGCACAGCTAGTTAATAGAATACACTTAATATGTCTTAATCATCATCATCATCGACCCATTGCCGGCTCACTACTGTGCACGGGTTTCCTTTCAGGATGGTCTCAACCTGTGTTGTATGTCTCAGTTGTATGGTTTGGTCTACCACGCTGGCCAAGTGCGGATTGCCATATTGCCTACTCGTCTCTAATTCGAACCTAAATTCCTAGATATGGAACGCCCTTTCGGCATCAGTTTCCCTTTCAATTTTTAATATGCTTACATTCAAGAGTGAATATGCATCTTCAAGGCAAGCGAAACTCATCACTTGCCAGCACGCAACAGTTAATAAGGACGGTCAAACGATGTGATTTACCTACTGGCAGGTTTACTTACTGAATTTACGTGTAGAGTGCTTAATACTTATGACCGAGATAAGTACAAAGGAACCAAAAATTGTGTTTTAGATTTTATACGTAAAAATAGTTGTACATTTTAAAGTTAGAACAGGCTAAATTCTTATATCTTGAGAATAATATCAATTCTATTAAATCTGTGATTATCTGATGAAAGTTTTTCACTTCACTACTTTGTCCTGAAGAAAAGAAGATAAATTTCTAGTCGAATAATTTTTAGATTTGATAGGTTTTTGCTTGACTACAGTCCTACGGCCCACCCACTAGGCAGAAAGTAATTCTTTCAAAGATGGAATGCAAATATCCCGAAGATTCACTCTTCCGGGAACTGATTTTGGGTAGATACTCGTACCTTAGAAATATTTTTTCAATAGTTTCAAGATATCCGAACGGTCCAACGATTATTGGAATTTTGCTTATCACTACCCATCAATACTAATATTATAAATGCGAGAGTGTGTCTGTCTGTCTGCCTGCTACCTTTTCACGGCCCAACAGTTTAACGGATTCTGACGAAATTTCGTACAGGGTTAGTTTATATCCCGGGGACTAAAATAGGTTTTTTATCCCGGAAAATCAAAGAGTTCCCACGGGATTCCTAAAAACCCATCCGCTTAACCGATTTGTATGAAATTTGGTACCGAGGTAGCTTGTGTCCCTGTGATTGACATAGGCATTTTATCCTGGAAAATCAAACCGTTCCCACGGGATCTTTAAAAACCTAAATCCACGCGGACGAAGTCGCGGGCATCCTCTAGTACCTAATATAAATGCGACTTAGACTACTTTTTATGTCTGAAATACCGCGAGATATTAAAAAACCTATAACCCATGCGGACAAAATTGCAGGCAGCTTCTAGTAAGTTACTAAAGCTTGTAAGGTATTTCTTCTGAATATAAATGATAAACTGAAGACCTGCCATTCATTTTTAAAATTTCAAATAGTTTTCAAATCCTCGCTTGAACATAATATTTATTTTGCGATTTAAATAAAGGATTTCTCATGGTTTAGTTAGGAGGAATATTACAGTATGAGGTACTGTAATATTCCTCCAAACTAATTGAGGTTGACTATCGATGACATGTTGGCAGATGAAAAGAAAATCTAAGAAAACCTAAAACAGATATTTTATGACGTAACGTTATTTTACGAAACGTATCGCTAAAGGAAAACGAAAATATGGCAGCGTCCCAATTTGCGAAATTCATGAAAATGAAATTTGAGAGTCCACCGAAGGGAATCTCAATTATTATGTATGAATATCTTCCCATATTTTTTTACGTTATACTATAATTTTCATAAATATGTGCATTTTTAGTAACCCCCGACCCAAAAAGAGCGGTGTTATACGTTTGACGTGTGTATCTGTGTATCTGTCTGTGGCATCGTAGCTCCTAAACTAATGAACCGATTTTAATTTTGTTTGAAAGGTGGCTTGATCGAGAGTGTTCTTAGCTATAATCCAAGAAAATCAGTTTAGCCGTTTGAAAGTTATCAGCTCTTTTCTAGTTACTGTAATCTTCACTTGTCGGGGGTGTTATAAATTAATTTACACTTGTTATTTGACAGTAAAGAAAGAGAAGTGTAATAACTAATAAGCTAGAGGTTATTTAAGATTATTTTTTCTGTCCATTATACTTATCGCCATTATTAACGCACAGTATCCGCAAAGTAAGGATAGTCCTAGTTTATAAGAATTTAAGGATGGAATGAGTCCTTAATCGTAGTTCCTTAATCTAAGATACTTACTTATATAAGTCTAAGTAGAAACTTACCTGTCTTAACTCCGTTGCCAAGTCGATAACAAGTTGGTTCTGTTCTTTTTCAAATTCTATTGAAACTTTTTCTTCTTGAGGACCTATAAGAAAGCTAAGGTAAACTATCTGGATACAGTGACAAATTACATTACATAATCTGTGTTAGGTTTTTAGTTTTAGGTTCATTGTTTAAATAGACTCAAGTTATAGTTTTAATACATAATATGTAATTATTTAATATCATTTGTTAATATTATGTAGTATATTAATTATCAAACATACCTAATAGACAAAGTCCTAAAAGTAAAAGTAATTAGCAGTGAGCGCTGCAGGGAAGACACTTTTATTTAAAGAATATTCGCCATGCTAAATCATGACTAATATTTCCATTTCCCCTCCAACTAAGCGCAAAGCTTGTACTAGGAGCAGGTATGACAATAGTGCAACGGGTGGGGTTTGAACCGGCGACCTTTCGGTATCCGTTGAGCTATTGGGGCTCTATTTTCTCTGCATATTTGTCTAAGTGGTCCTAAGCAAACAATACAGAGAGAGAAAGTGAATTGTATTTATCACTTTGTTTTATTGAACCCCTTGAATCTCGTTATAATCATGCAAGTTTGAGAAATTTTTCAACTTTTATCTTATTATATTTTCTTTGTTTTGTCTTTTATAGTTATTATTTATATGCGGTGTTTCTTTACCTTCAAACGATTGTATGGTGAAAACTGCAATAACAGTCCAAAGTATGAGGAACGTAGTCAATCCTAGTTGGCACAGAACACATCTTAATATCACTGAATGCAATGTCTCTCCCGATACCTTCGGTGCTGGGTATATTCTAAGCCATGTATCAGGCACCTAAAAATACTTTCAATTTAGCTAATTAATTATTATTTTAATTATTACCAAAAACACCGCGGCAGCTGTTTTTTAAGCATGAAGCTTGTTTGTGAAGTTTTTTTTGTGCATTGGAGCTTTTTGTATGAAATTTTAATATAAGCTAAGCTTTATTATTGAAAAAACAAAGACAATTTCAATCTAAATAATGTGCATTATTGACTCATCCAGGTAAATCTGTGTGAATACCGATAGATGATTCGTTAAACAATAAATTGTTAATAGTGGGTCTGATAAGTATCGGTCATTCGATCAGAAGTAGGATAATCTGCAAAGTACCTTATGTAAAATAACAATTTCCTTACTATCTGCACTATGTACTTTGTTTAATTCTTCTATTTTCACAGTCTCTACATTATCTTTACTACTGCCTGACATTTTATTATCAAAGTTTTTAAAATGTGGTTCAATTTTAGCATTTTTATTCGCTTGCTTGCTTATGAGTTTACTTAGGTCTACTTGTTTAAATTTTCTGAAGCTATCAGCACTTATTTCATTGTTACAAGCACCAGGTAACACTACTTTGTAGTCTTTATTAATTTTACGTTTAACGTTTATCACATTCACACCATGTTTAGATATCACAGTTTTGACGTTGAAGTCGTCGCCACATAGTTTAAGCGTCCTATCGAAAGTGAGCGGTATTGTACCTTTTTCAACATTATCCCGATCATGAATTTTTGTTTTTCTATACAGTGGTTTTACGAAGTTATCTGTTTTGAATTTTTCACTCAGTGAATTTCTCATAATTTCTAAGCTTTCGATACTGAATCTGGTAGAAGACTGTAGTTTAAAGCGGTTAAAGCCTACAAAACGGTGGCGTGCAAAAAACTTAAAATTATCAAGTTCCGGAGCAGACGTTCAGTTTCCGGAAGTGGAACATCAAAGCACCAAACTTTTAGGGAAATGAGGTTAAAACTATTAGAAATCGCAAAGGCAACGGAGCTTTGAAATGTTTAATTAAAATGTTCTTTAAGTATATTAGAGCTGTGATACGATATATGCCTTCTATTCGTAAGATCGGAGGTTCGATCCCAGACCTCCATTTCAGAAGAATGTATGTGTGTTTTAAGAAAAATTTCTAAATATTTTTAAAAAACAGTCGCTTGGATTGAGTAGATACATATCTAAAATTTTCAGTATTGAAGGATAAAAGAGCAGTAGCCTAGCGGTCATAGGTGCACCGGGCGCGATATCCATAGAGACGGGAGGTTTGAATCCTGCCGGTTCCGTAGTTTTAGATATGTATTTTAAAACATTTAAAAATCAACAATGTATTCAATAAATTATAGTAGGAAGCAAGAACTGAAATACGTATTACATAACATTACTGATGTACTAGAATAGTAGGTAAGCAAACTTGGCAACCCAGTTAAACGTATCAAACATTACATTTCCTTTGAAAACAATACGTTTATCACGATACGCTTGTGAAACTCCGCACCTGGGTACACGAAGTTAAATTTTCATTGCAGTCACGCTTTGGCTTCCAATTTACATCTCATGTCAGTGTCGTGGGAACGAAGTTAAAATGTAAGCGTCGTGTCACTCGACGCCACTCAACGCTTCCCGACGTTTCCCAGCGCTTTTCAATGGCGTTCGCTGGAATATTTGAAAGAAACACCCTTCGAACAACGTTTGCTTAGAATGAGATGAGAATGATGCGAACAGTACTTCAAGGTTTCTGTAATTAAGAGGACACTAGTTGTAAATTTTTCCAAAATTTTTTCACAGTCTAGTAGGCATTTGCCTACATTTTACCCCCCAAAGTTTTTATACCCCCCCCCCCCCCCCCAAAGTTTACATAATTGAACAATTAAAACCTAGATGACCTTAATTTAGGCTCGTACGTTTTGTTTTTTAGTTTAGTTAAAATAAAATTAAGTTTTCGGATTTTTTCCTTTACTAGTGCCATAAGACGTTGCTACCTGCAAAATGGTATGATCTTAGGTCATCGGGAAATACTCTATAGTTTGATTCCCCCGAATAAACAGACAGACAGACAACGAAGTGATCTATTTTATAAGGGTCCCTTATTTTCCTTTTGAGGTAGGGACCCCTAAAAATCGTAAAAAATTATAAAAAGGAGGCAGCATATTGATGAAATAAATATAAATTGTGACGAAACGTAACATCCCCATATTTACTTGTCTGGGAAAAGTCTAGGAAACATGAAAAGAAAGTTTAAATTAAGTTTGCGTGGCCTGCCTTTCAGACTTGGACAGACCTCACTTAGAATTTTACTCCCGACTTTAATTACAGTTAAAGATACTAAAACCCCTTAATTTCCTTTCTACTTTTATAAAATTGTCAAGTGTATTTCAATAATTACTCTTTTGGTAATTTATAGTTCGAGTATAGTAAAACAATAAATTTGGAAACCTACATCAACTTAATGGACTAAGAGCCAGCATGTACTAGACCTTCGTTATTTTATACCAAAGCCACCGTGATCCAAACTTCACAGTCGCAGATTGTTCCTCCCTGTGCTGGGACAATACACAGAAAAACTTTCAACTTTTATAAAATAACGAAGGTCTGGCACGCGCTGGCTCTCTCTCTATAACGCTAAAGTTACTGGGGTCTAGAAGCTTTGCATATAGATTTTTTTATGACGTAGACCTCCACTAAGACAGGAACTTACGTAATTATATAATAATATAACATCGGAGCGAAGTAGGTATGGATCAACTAGTATAATAATATGGTTGTTTTATTTTATTAAATTTTGTAGCGGGATAGTTTTGATATTTTTTGCAATTTTTCTTCTCCTAACAAGTAGCAAAAGTTTATTCTTACAGATATATTATTGATTTCTTCGAAGCTCCTTTTGCGCACCAGTTTCGCGTTTCGGCGCGCGCAGCTGTCAAACTGATGTTTCCTGTCTAATAAGAAAATTCTTTCAAGCAATTTTGGTATTTTTGGTATTCTTACTGTATTAAATATTATAAAAGTGACTGTAAAAGCAGCAAATATTATTGCCAAAATATAAAATGTGAATATAGTTAAAAAAAAATTGCAAGTGTTAAATATAATAAGTATTTTAGTTGTGAAAAATATATGTTACTGTGCTTCGCAAATTGTTTGTAAATTGTTCCACGTAGACTACCGGCTACTTAACTTTTGAACAGTTTTCTTGGACAATTTTCTAGATAACGCTAGAAAACTTTGCTTTATCAAGCAAAATATCAAAGTCTGGTGTGCTAATTTTTTATTAATAATGCAACGAAAAATGGACAACAAGTGAATCGGTAGATGTTATGAGTTCATTTACAGTGGTACAATTCTGTAGAATTATTTTTATCTAAGACAATGAGCAATAAAAATGTCGAGATGCGTGCGGATATGTGGAGCTTACTCTTACCGTCTGTCACGAAGGCATTCAACCATGCTTCTTATAGCATCCTTCATACTAGTCCTGACGATAATCCTCCAGCTCTATGCCTACAGACATCAAGAAATGCCCCATTTTGCTGCGAGAGTAGGTGACTTTGACTATAGACCTGGGGCGTTTCTAGCAGGACAACATCCTAACGAAAACACAAGCTATTGCCACTTTAACTACGGCCTTCCAGAAAAACTCAATTGGGAAAACATTCCGGTGTACTCCACTCCAGAAGGAGATTTTCAAAGTGCGTACAGAGTAATATACAACGCTGTACAGGGCACGGCATTTGCAAATAATTCAAAATATGATGCTGTGACGTACGCCACTCAAGCGACTCCAGAATTTATTTACCATATTACAGAAATTGCGAGATATTGGGACGGACCTATTAGCCTCGCAGTCTTTGTACCGAATTATGATATAGATATCACCATGCAAATAATGAACCAACTTTGTCGATGTTACTCTGCAATTTCGAAAGTATCTCTTCACCTCTTCTATCCGAAACGCTATCCACCAACGTTGACGCAGGAGGTTTTAAAACCCTATGTTATGACGACAGTAGAAACTTCGACAACCACTAAAAACACATCAACAGAAGAGCTATTGGCGAGAAAATTGGATCGGTATAGGAATTTGAATAACAAAACGAGGGCAGAGTATATACAATGGGTGCGAAAGAGGAAGATAGAAAGAATGATGGCCAGGATGCCGAAACAGAGCACTGTACCAAAACTAATATTCGATGACTGTTCTGGATTGGCAGATTTTGATATACAGACCTTCAGACGGGAGAAAAGTTTGATATATCCTATAAATGTGGGTAGAAACGTAGCACGAAATGCTTCTAGGACGAACTATTTTATCGTATCGGACATAGAGTTTGTGCCGAGTGACGGATTAGCGACGAAATTTCTGACAATGGTAAGGAAACTTATGGGCGATAAGAAACGAGACGAGGGAAGCATATTCGCTAAGACGGTCTTTGTAGTGCCGCTATTCGAAGTTGAGAAGGGGACGGAGATACCTCGAGACAAAGACACGTAAGTTGATAAATGAGCCTCTTAGTGTTTAGAGTACCTGCATGTACGAGCTATTGTACTTAACAATGGGAAAATGTACTGTGGGTGTTGATAAGCACCTTATCATCCTTTTAAGGATACCCTTTTACAGTGCATCAAGTAAATGGATGACCCGTGTAACCTTATTAAATCTATAGCATACAATGTACATCCTTTTAAGTGAGATGAAGCTTTAAGTCTCAAAGTGTTTTAAGTTTAAATATATTTTGTCGTTATTAATAGAGCTTTACGGGTTAAGATGATAACAACAAACGTGTAGGCGGATTCATTTAGCATTATTAAAAGTTTGTATAACATTTACGTAGGCGAAAGGCGAGATTACGCAGAGGTTTTAATCATTAGGTATAATGATTTCAATTTCAATTATCTTTAGCTTCTGTTTTTTGGTTAAATTCTATGGTAAATGTCAATTAACTAAGATGATATCGTAACTTTGTGGTGGTACATAAAATTTTGAGCCGCCTACATGGTCGTAACATAAAATTGTAACAAAATGAAGCGACAAAGTTTTACGATTGATATAAAGGTTTGGTAGTATTACTTAATAAAGAACTTAAGAGGGCTGTCTCCGTCACTCATTTCATACAATCGTAGTTCCAATTTCATTTGAATATTAAGCAACCAATGTCCATGAAATTTTGCAGACATATTCTAGAAACTAATATCTATGTCTGTGGTTTTCCAGATTTCTGTTAAAATATTCGGTTTCAAAGTTACGCGGTCTTAAAAATGTTCATACAAATCTTTGAGCCCCTGTAATTTTAAAACTACATATTTTAGAAAAATCTAAAACACCACAGACACAGATATTAGTTTCTATAATATGTCTGCAAAATTTCATGGACTTTGGTTGCTTAATATTCAAATGAAATTGGAACTACGATTGTATGAAGCGAGCAGAAGCGAGTGACGGAGAGGAGCCCTGTTAATGTAAGTCTTTATCACCTTATGAAGTGACGACGCAGTCACAGATGTAAGCGGGCTGGGCAATTTAGCTTTGTTTCTGGTATTGTACATGAATACTGATATCGGGTGGTGATTCTAAGCTGACAAGCTTTTTGAGAAACTACTCATAGCTAAAGCCACCTTGTAGTCATACTGTAAATTGTAATGAAACGTATTATTGCATATTTATGAACAGACCTTTAAACCATTATTTCTATGAGTCATACTTTGAAATTAGTTTTGAAGAGAAATTACTTGTGTAGAGTTTTGGGATGCGAGATAGAGGATCATGAGGCTCATCCTCAGGATTTTTTCGATATTTTTATTGTTATTACTCTGGATAAAAAAGTATTTCACACACTTTTATAGATTTTCATGTAACTCTGTGCTAATGTAAGAGAATCTAACAACTTACTTGAAACTAGGAAGAGACTCTTTAATGGTTTCGAAGTCTATCAAGTTTGGGCTCGTCCTTGGGGACTGAAGATGAAGAATTGAAGTGATTCCAGATACTTTTTAATTTATAAATTTATAACTTATTAGTACGCCATTTTTAAGTTTTTAAAATCTATAATAATTCATTTATGAATAGGTTGGTCAGTCTACTGAATGATAACCGCGCGAAGTATTTCCACCAGAAGGTATGCGCTCACTGTCAACGGTTCCCAGGCCTGCAATCCTGGCTGCTGCGGCCATCACCTACTGGACTTGAGGTTGGTGAAATAAATGTATTGGTATGTATTAAACCAGGGTAACATTGTTGAACTAGTTGCGAAGATGAAGTGGCATTGGGCGGAGACTTAGTTTGAAAAACCGATAGCCGGTGGGGTACCAAGTGCTGGAATTGCGACCTCACACCGGAAAACGCGTTGCAGATCGTATTGTCGTACCCACTCCTTTTTTTTTTCTCGTGAAGAAAATCCGTCATGGATACCACCGACCACGGGAGCACGGTGGTTAGGCACAAGCTAAATTGAAGGGAAAGGGGAGTATTAGTCATGATTAGCATGGCTAAGTCTTTTTTTTTTAAAAAACAAAAGAAAAACAAAACCGTATTTCAACTTCGCAACTGACGGTTTCGGTAGCCATCACTGAGTGATTGATGGTTATTTTGATAATTTAGAACACTGACCTCTAATACACGCTGGACCTGCTATTGCCGACTGATTTTGAAGAAATTGGTTTCTGCCATTTTGCGCGTGAGCGTCATCTGTTCGTACTAGGAACTAAATGTTAGTTATGATGAGACATCTGTCAACATAGTGTCAACATGAATTTGACATAGTGTCAAATTTGATTCCCGATAAGCTGGTGGGCACTTCGAATCGCCACAAAAATAACTGTCATTTTTATGGTACACGTCTTCTTCCAGTATAGGTACTTGTATTACATCCAATTAAGTGAAAAATGAAGAAAACAATTTAATAAAATTTTACAGCAGTGAAGATAGAAAAGTTTTTTAAATTAAAAGAAGCTAAATAAGTCGTATAACATAACTTATTTCGACATCAATTAATCCCTATAATGTTTTTTAAGGATACAGTGTTTTACTAAATAATCAAATTAAAGTGCTTGGCACCAAAATAGCTTATCTCATAAAAGTTCATCTTATTTTGAAAAATCCAATTGCCCGACCGTCTAACTCAGTGCCACTTCAATCAACTCCGCCGACAGATACGGATGGCTTCCTTTTAGCATGGTTCGAGCGTTTAAAATATTGTTTGATGGATTGCGTGTTTTTATAACGCCTATAACCTGGGAAATATGAAATACGAGACTAGATTGCGTGTGAATGTTCAGAAAAAGGTTTTTTTTTTTGCGATTTCTGTTCTAATATTTCTGTAGGCTTATTCTTAATTCCGCACTTCAGTGGGTAATTGAGTTTTACAGTAGAACCATTTTAGTCCAACAAATAAATCTATTTTATCCTAAAAAAAATTGTGGGCAACCAAATGACATCTCAGTAATAGTTACCGATAAGGATAGTATATCTAACAATAGATGCACTGAAATGGACATACACTTACAAGTACACTGGAAAAGATGTGCCGTATATAATATGACAATTATTTTTTAACCCCCGACCCAAAAAGAAGGTGTTATAAGTTTGACGTGTGTAATGTGTATCTGTGTATCTGTCTGTGGCATCGTAGCTCCTAAACTAACGAACCGATTTTAATTTAGTTTTTTTTGTTTAAAAGGTGGCTTGATCGAGAGTGTTCTTAGCTATAAACCAAGAAAATCGGTTCCGTTTGGAAGTTATCAGCTCTTTAGCTCAAGTTACTGTAACCTTCAGTTGTCGGGGGTGTTAAAATTTTTTAATTTACACTTGTGGTACTACACCGATTCAAAATGCCCCACCGAGTGTACCGGGAAATAAATTGACACTTTGGGTCAAATAGTCTTCCTGTAGTACAACGTTGACGATCATTGATGCTATCAGCGCCAAAATTACGAAAATCAAGTTGCTTCAAAAACAGGTCGTTTATCGTAAGTCCAGCGTACTTGTATTATGGTCAATGAAACTAGTTTAACTATGTAGTTATCCTCCTGTTCTAACTGCAGCGCAGTAGTTGGACACTTCGCAGTGGATAGTACTGGATTACATAATCTCTTTGATGATGCTTGCAAAGTGTAGAACTACAGACAATTTAGAAATTACCTACCCATATATTGCCAATTGCATTTCCAAATCTCTGGCTTCTCATTTACCACCGTGTTAATGTTAGTGAGGTCGTCAAATATTAAAACTGATTTGTCACACGACGTATGTACGTAGAATGTGTCAGGCGCGGTATCCACCTAAGCGGAGAGGAGAGGATATGTGTTCAATCAACCAATCAGATTCATAATAGACTGGCTGATGCCCGCGACTTTGTTCGCGTGGATGTAGGTTTTGTGAAAATCCCGTGGGAACTCCTTGATTTTCCGGGATAAAAAGTAGCCTATTGCTAATGTAGGGTATAATCTATCTCCATTCTTAATTTCAGCCCAATCCGTCCAGTAGTTTTTGCGTGAAGGAGTAACAAACACACACATACACATACACACAAACTTTCGCCTTTATAATATTAGTGTGATTAGTGTGATAGTGTGAAGTGTGATGACGTAAAAAAATTATCACGTCATCTTCTAAAAACATCTCCTCTCCCTCTGCTTAGGTGGATACTGGGCCTTAGAGTGTTGCAAAGTATGCTCAGGCCTTTCAGAATAGTAAGTAACATCTGTTGTGTGCTTATAAAGACTTATTTCTAGCCAATGCTGATCGCCCGGAGAGAGTACCCGTACCACAGATGGGAGCCCCTGTACTTCGGCACGAAGAACGAACCCTGGTACAGCGAGTTGTTGTCTTGGGAAGGACGTCAGGACAAAATGACTCAGGTGAATTCCTTTATTAGACTAGGAACCAATTGAGCGGAAAACCCCG